>NW_026587032.1:872543-906403 GCF_907164565.1 Psammomys obesus | reverse complement strand
CCCCCCCCCCCCCCCCCGTGAGCGCCAGAGTCTGAAGGGTGGTGACAGGCCTGTAGAGCGATGTTCCAACACTGCCTGAAGGAGAGCCACTCCCAGATGACTCCCCACAGTTCTAGAGGCCCAGCCTCATAGGAGCCTCACAGCTGGTTAGGCTAGAGTGGATGAGGGGTTCAGAAAGGCAAAGCCAGTTACTCAAGGACACATAGCAAGGCTAAGACCAGCTCAGCTTTGGACCACATCAGGGTCAGGAACTAGCCCACTCAGAGAAGGATGGCTTTGCTAGCCAAGGTGGGGGTGGGCCTTTTGTTGTTTGTTTTGTTTGTTTGTTTTTCTGGGTAACAACCTTGGCTATCCTGGACTCACTTTGTAGATCAGGCTGGCCTCGAACTCTGAGATCTGCCTCTCAAGTGCTGGGATCAAAGGTGCGAGCTGCCGTGCCTGGCAGGGTAGGCTTTTGTTAAAGGCCTCCGTGTTTTGTTTGTTTGTTTGTTTGTTTGTTTGTTTGAAGCCACCATGCTTTTATTAGGAACACTCGACTCTCTCATCTAATCCTCCCTGGGCCCCTGCCTTCATTAGCCCATTTCCGAGACGATAAGCTGAAGCAGCAGGGTCAGCAGGATGGCTCAGAGGGTAAAGGGGATTGCTGCCCAAGCCTGGTGCCTTGCGTTGGGGTCCTGAGACACACATAAAGGTAGAAGGAAAGACCCGACTCCGCAAAGCTGGCCTCTGACCTCCGAGCATGCGCCGTGGTATGTGTGCTTCCCGACACACAGCAATAATCAGGAAAATGAAGTAGGGAAGCAAAAAGCTAACGCAGCAGCCGGTGCCTTTCCGAGAGCAAAGCAGGGGCTCTTCTGCCTCCCACCCTGTCTGTTATACTGAGATGCCAGATCCCCATGCCTTCCTATGGGCAGCCCGCTCCAAGGTCTGTGTGAGTTGCCCTTTGGAGCCTAAGTTTCAAGGCTCACCCCCTCTTGCGGGGGTGACATCTGCAGGGCCTCTGCTCCTTCCTACCCTCACTCAGCTTGCACCACACAGGTGTGTGTTAACGGCCCCACCAACGGCAGCCAACATCCGGGTGTCTGCACCCCACCAGTGGGAGACCTGAACCATTTTTCCTGCCTGTGTCCTCTGCTGCTGGGCCCGCAGGGAAATCCCACACGTCCAGCAAATCCACAAAGCCTTCCAAGGCCCCGCTCAGCGAGCCTCCACAGGGCACACGGACTCAGCTCTCTTCCACAGACCACAGCCCCGTGACGCTCGAATGAGTGAGGCTGTGCACAGGTCTATCTGAGCATGTGTGTGTGCACGGCCACGTGTGTAGACATGATCTGTGCAGGCTGCATGTGTACATCCCCCTCTGTTGTGTTTTCGTTGTGTGCTAGAGCGCTGTGGGTGTGTGTGTGTGTGTGTGTGTGTGTGTGCTCTGAGCTCACCTTCCTGGGAGACACCCTCAGCCCAGCCATTCTAGACAGATGGCTGGGCCCAGGCTGAAGAGCTGCCAGGACAAGGAAGGCTCTAGTAAAGTCCACCCGGAAAAGCCCGGGGCCTTGTCCTCTTCAGTCAGATCATGAGCCAAACCTCCATGAAGCCCCCTCTCCGCCCCTGTGAATAAAACCACCGTTTCCAACCACCGAGATGGCCCACCACCCAAAGGCACCCGCCACCAGGCCTGACAACCTGATCCGTCACCAGGATCCATGTGGCAGAGGGAGAGACCGGGTCTCTGCAGGCTGTCTTCTGACCTACACGTGTGGGCCATGCGCCGCCCCCACCAAATGTATACATGTGTGTGCGCACGTGTGTGTGTGTATGTGTGTCCCAGAATGTTGGCTTCACACCTCGGTGTAACCAACAGACAGGAGGGCAACCCTCAGCACCCAGAGAACGGAGGTCCGAGCCAAGGGGCCGGCAGAGCAGCGGCTCTTTGGTGGCCTCTCCTCTCTTCTAGCAGCTGCTGCCATTCCGAGACCCATGACCTCCTCCGGGTCCCCACGCCAGCGCATCTCCAGGCCTGGTTTCCACTGTCACCCCAGCGATGTCACGGAGACCGCTTGGGGAGTGGCTTCTCTCCAGGTCATCCGCTTCCTCACATCAGCAAGGTTCTGTTTTTTTGTTTGTTTGTTTTTGTTTTTTCATCTACTGTTTCCAGACAGGGTCTCGTGGAGCCCAGGCTTTCCTCGAGCTCATTTTGTGTCTGAGGACGACCTTGAACTCCTGATCTCCAGAGTGCTAGAATTCCAGTAGTGTGCTGCCATACCTGGAGAGACCTCAGTGTCCCCCATCCATCCCCCACCCCCACATGCACACACAGAACTGGAATTTCCTCCGCTCAGAGCAGAGGCAGAGAGAGAGAGGCACGCAGAGGAGCCCGGGTCTCCTCTGACTTCCTGTGGCTTTTGGAGCCAAGAGCAGGGAACAATTCATCCCTTTGTTGTATGCGGTCGTCCCGAACAATGGCATTCTTCTGGAATTAGGATATTAAGGATTTAATAACCACTTGATAGGCAGTAAAACATTCCATTACACTTCTGGAAAGCGCCGTCCTCATCCCTTACAGGAATCCACCAAGCGTCTTTTAATTAGGTTGCTTCTCATTGAGGAGACACATCCTTGGCGCGGTCATTTTCTGAATGAGGCTACCCTGGAATACTAATTACTTGGTGTCTAACGCTTCGGGTGCCCTGCCAGTGTGGTGGCGAGGGTGGGGCTGGCCTGTCAGGACGAGACAGGGCCTTAGTGGGCAGCTATTGGATGCCAGGGTGAAGGCTCCTGGCATCCAGGTTTCAGAGGATGCACTCTTGTAGTGGGGCACCTGTTTGTGGCCGTTTGTTACAGTAACCCTAAGAGCTAGCACACACGGGTGGAGTTAAGATGGCTGCCTGTCACTTGTCTCAGATTCTGTCTCTCTCTAATTGTCTTCTTCTCCTTCTCCTCCTCCTCCTCCTCCTTCTTCTTTACTGTCTTTGTTATTATTGAGACAGGGCCCACTATGTAGAGCAGGCTGTCACTGAACTCACAGAGATCTGCCTGCTTCTCCCTCCCAAGGACTCCCAAGGACTGCCCTACCAATGCCCAGCCTTTTTAAAAATATACATATTAATTTGTGGGTGTGTCTGTGAGCATTGCGTGTGCACATGTAAGCTCAGGATCCCGTGGAGGCTAGAAGGGGGCATTGGATCCCTCCTGGAACTGCTGTACAAGTGGTTGGGAGCCACCCAACTCGGGTGCTGGGAACTGAGCTCCGGTCCTCCGAAAGAGCAGCAAGGGCTTCAGAGCCATCTCTTTAGCCCCCTCTAGTCCTTTTTCCTGTGCTTTGCGCATCATCCAGACTCTGGCTGACGAAGCCCTGGCATCTGACGCCCTCGAGATGAGCTCCATTCCTGTGTGATTCACTCATATTCCAGCCACCTATTCATTCACATTCTCTATCATCTACCTGCCTGCCATCTACCTGTCGATCATCTATCTAGCTCTCATGTGTGTGTCCTCTAGTTTTTTGCCATACGGTCTCAAGTAGCCCAGGCTGGTCTGGAGTTTGCCACACAGCTGAGGAGAATCTTGAATTCCTGATCCTCCTGCCTCAACCTTCTCCTTACAGTCTGGGATCCCGGGCAGCACTCCCTGCCTCCCCTCTCTATGAGACAGGGTCTTGTTATGCACTTGATCCTGACTTGAACTTTTGACCCTCTCCATAAAGCACGCTCACTCATTCTAAAAATAAAAATTTACGCTGGGTGTGGTGGCGCACACCTCTAATTCCAACACACACAGGGCAAACACAGGTAGCTCTCTGTATGTTTGAAGCCTTCCTGGGCTGCATAGTAAATTCCAGGTCAGCCATGGTGGGGGGCCGGAGCATAGTGAGACCTTGTCTCCAAAATAAATAAATAAAAATTAGGGCTGTCAAGACAGGCCAGGCAGGTAAAAGAGCACTTGCTGTCCAAGCCAGAGAGCCTGAGTTCAATCCCCAAAACCTATTCCAGGGCAGAGAGCTGACTTCCACAAAGTTGACCTTTGACCTCCATACACATGCACTCATGTAGACACACACACACACACACACACACACACAAACACACAACATAAACATACACATAAGTAAAATCAAATCTGAATTTTAACAGATAGTGCCAAATGAAGCTTGAGAAACAGGCTGGGCTCCTCAGGACTCAGCTTTCTATACCCTTCTCAACACTGGACAACATTTGTCCTTTATTTACACTTCGCTGCCAGTCTGAGAGGCAGAGAAACAAGTGGGAGAAAGGAAGAAAAAGAGAAAGGGATTCCTCGGGGTATGACTTCTGTGCCCATGCTCCAGTCCTGGTTTGCTGCGTGTGCCTGGCTGATGATGACTCATAAGCAGTCCTGGGCAGCCCAGGCTAGCAGCCATGAGTGTGCACAGTACCTTCCAGGCACAGTGGGATGGGAGAGGGAAGAAACTTCCATTCCCAGGTGTTATGAGGGAAATCAGGGTTTGCTTTTCTGAGTCTCGGAATATCCAGCCAACCTGCCAAGTCAGCTGCAGCCCCCTCAGCAAATGCGCTCAGAGGCAGGAATCGTGGGAGAGAGAAGCGTGTTATGTCAGGGCTGGAGAGATGGCTCAGTAGTTAAAAGTCTTTGCTGGTCTTCCGTAGGACTTGAGTTTGGCTCCCAGCGCCCAAGTTGGGGAGCCAGCAACAGCTAGGAACAGCAGCTCTGTGGGATCTGGTGCCCTCTTCTGGCCTTTCCGGGTGTAGCATGCACATGCACATACACAAATTATAACAGAGTAAAAACTATAAAAGGCACATTATCTCATTGAAGAGATCGTTACTTTTCCTATCTCTTTAAGCATGGCCAGCGTAGATCCACACCCCTAATGGGTAGTCCCACCTTCCAGAGGGGTGACCCTTCAGCCAGGTGACTGACCTGTCTAACTAAATGCCAGGTCTCCACCCAGGACGGAGATTCCATTGTCTTGACTGTAAGGAAATAGAATTCCTTTAGTGCAGTGGTTCTTAGCCTTCCCGATGCTATGACCCTTTAATACAGTTCCTCATGTTGTGGTGACCCCCAACCATAGAATTATTTCATTGCTACGTTATAACTGTAATGTTGCTACTGTCACGAATGTAAACATCTGTGTTTTCCCATAGGGGTTGTGGCCCTCAGGCTGGAAAAAAACAAAAACAAACAAACAAAAAAACCCACTGTTTTAATGAGTCTTTTACTATTATTGTAACACAGGTACTTAGGTTTTAAGGCCTTCCTGGACCTTCCTGAGGTGGTTTTGACACAGCACCGATGCTGCAGGCTACAAGACCCTCTGAGTGGCACCTGAGCCCCACAGACAGGCTAAGCCAGCTGTCTTAGCAGCTCCGGGTGGACCTGACTACTCCCAGAGCCTATGAGGAGGCCAAGAGAGCAATCCAGCCTGGTGAGTCAGCACTTCCCGGCACTGGGCTCGCCAACTCCTCCTCGGCGACAGGCCATGAGTCACAAATTATAGGCCTTCCATATGAGCAGGCTGTGCCAGCCTGAGAGGCGGCGACGCTGGCAGGGAACTCAGGAGCTGCAGGCTTGGGGCCATGGGAAAAGAAAGGCCCAGACAGGCCTGCCTACTGTAGGGCACTCCTATGGCTTCTCTCCCACCAGCCACCAGGCTGCCGTGCCAACGCCTAGGCTTGGACATGCTCTGACACAGGACTTCCTCGGCCTCCGACCAGGAGGAAACTGGCTTTACCAGAGCCTAGTGGCATTTCGAAGCCAGAGCCTTCCCACTGCAGCTATGGAGGGTGCAGGGTGCCTGTTTTGTGCTGCAGTGAGTGGCCTCCGGGGGTGGGGCGGGGTGGGGGTGCTCCCTCGTCTCCCCCCAAGATACTCCAAGACCTGGGGCTGCCTTGCTCAAGACCAGAAGGCCAGAGGCAAACGCACCGCCTCTGGGGCCAAACAGGCGCAGGCCTCCTGAGCAATGGCATACGCTCAGCCAAGGCACTGGGGGCTTCTAGAAGGTTCTGAAAACTTTTATGCCGCATCCCACCCCCAACAAAGTTCCTTTCAGCTCGGGGGCCACATTCTTCGCAACAGCAAATTTACACATGCCCTAAATTTGACGTCTCATTCGGATTTTCCTCTTGTTAGAAATGTTTGTTCGGCTGAAGGGAATGCAGAAAGGCACACACAGCAAGGGATGCGGGCCAAAGAAGCCAGGCTTGGGCAGAGGCCCAGGGAGACTGTGTGTCTCCTTGAGAAGCCCCCCTCCTGACCCCCCAAGGTCTGGGCTGCTGCTCAGAGGGCCTCTCACCCAGGGCTCTGCTAGTGATGACTTGTTTACACTCTGGGCTGGTATCCTTAGCAACTGCAAGAAGCCGCCAAGCACAGACTAATGAGCGTGCCTCAGGTACAACGGAGCAGGACTAATGGGAGCACGGCCCTGAACCTCCACAGCCCAAGTTCAGTGCCACGTCTCAGAAACCAGTGGGGATGTGAACACAATAATGATGGGGTCATTATTACCAAGTGACCCAGGGCTTCCGTGCCAGGATGCCCAGTTCAAATCTTCCCAGTGCAACCACCAACCCAGCTGCTCTCCAGCACCTGGCACAGTGCTCAGGAAACAGGACGAAACTAATACTTAAGTCGGTGCACCCAGGAAAACAAAAAAAACACTTCTTCCTGGCCAAAGTAACCTTCCAACACCCTTTTCCCTTTTCTTTCTTTCTTTCTTTCTTTCTTTCTTTCTTTCTTTCTTTCTTCCTTTCTTTTTTCCTTCCTTCCTTTTTTTCTTCCTCTCTCTCTCTCTCTTTCCCGTTTCTTGAGACCAGGTCTTACTTTGCAGCCCAAGGAACTCATTCTATAGCTCAGGCTAGCCTCCAACTCAGGATAATCCTTTCAACCTTCCCAGTGCTGGGATTACAGATGCGTGTGCCTGGAATCAGCAGTGATCCCGCCACACTAGCCTCCCAAGTGCTTGGATTGCAGGCACAAGCCCCCACACCCGAATGGGTCTGTTCTTTCCCTCCCCAGTGGGGGAGGGCATGCCGTGGTACAACTTGGAAGTTAGAGGTGTCGGCTCTCTTCTCCCATTTTTAGTGGGTTCTGGGGGTTGAACCCCAACTGCCAGGCTTCCATGACAAGCTCCTCTACTTGCTGAGCCCTCTCACTGGCATACTAGCAACCTTCTTTCTTTTAAGTTATTTAGTTTATCTGTTCAGTTTTGTTAATTGTTCTCTCTCTCACACACACACACAGCAACAATAACAATAAAAATGAAAACAACAAGCGCTATTGACACACTGAGCCAACTCTCCAGCCACCTCAACCTCCTTTTGGAGACAGTGTCTCACTCAGTAGACCAGGCTGGCCTCGAACTCAGAGATCTGCCTGCCTCTGCCTCCCGAGTGCTTCGATCAAAGCCGTGCACCACCACGGCTGGCGGGTATTCCACCCCAGCCCCTCCAGTCTTCTGCACAATTCCTTCCACCTTGACTCAGTGACTTGCTCTGTCCAAGAGCTGTTAGAATTTACCAGTCAGACACTGGCAAACATGAGACCAGTGGAGGCTTGAAAAACAGCCGCTGATGGCGCTTGCCCTGCTTTTTGTGGCCTGCTGGAAATCCTACAAACACAAGGGCCAGGAATGACCCAACGGAAATGGGACTTGATACAATTGCCAGCCACACGACTACAGGATGGCTGCCCTTTCGAGGACCCCAACGGAGACCAGCAGCCAAGGCATTCAAATTGCCCTTCTGAACTGCCAGCCAGGGTCAGAAGCACATGGGAGGGTGTTTGGGTTTGGTTTGTTACCCAGCAGTAGATAACCGGCGCAAAGGGTGGGTATTCCGTTTTCCTGTACCTTCTTTTTAAAAATCTTATATTTTTATGGATGTGTATGTGTGAGTGTCTGTCGAGAAGAGCAGGCTCTTCTTCAGAGCTGGCGTTAACAGGAGGCTGTGAGCCACCAAATCCAGCATTTGGTTTTGTTTTGTTTGTTTCTCATTTTTCAGGACAGGGTTTCTCTGTATAGCCTCGGCTATCTGGGATCCACTGTGTAGACCAGGCTAAAGTCAAACTCAGAGATCCACCTGTCTCTGCCTCCCAAGCGCTGGGATTAAAGGTGTGCGCCACCACCGCCCAGCCCCAAATCTAGATATCTGTGGGTTCCAGGTTCCAGGTTCCAGACAGAACACTGGTCATCAAGGTAATGTAGCTTGAAAAAAAAAAAAAGTTGCTTGCAGTCAATTCTTTCATCACAGTATCTCTTACTACATTGCTCTTTTTAAAAGACTTACTTTTGTTTCTAATGTCATGTGTATGCTGGCAGGTATCCACAGGGGCCAGAAGTAGGCATCAGTTCCTCTGGAATTATGAAAGCTGCGATCATAAGAGTTTGCGAGCCGCCTGACAGGGTTGCTGGAAAGGGGCTCTTGGGTCTGAGGACCACTCTGGAAGCGAGCGCCAGCAGTGCTTTTAATCACTAGGCCGTCTCTCCAGCCCCAACACTCACCTCTTAGCTTCACATGTCTCTCCTTCGTCCCTTTGCGGCTGGTCCATTTTCCTGGGTTGTTTGTCTTGGCCTCTTGCCTTTTTAAGAGCCCAAGGTTTTCTTTCATTTGTTCTGCCTAGCTCCCACGCTTACACCCCAGACAAGATCTCCAAGTCCGACCCAACACAATGCCCAGGGAGGGCTTTAACTTGCCAGCGCCGTCCTAATGAGCTGTATTCCAACTCTAATTTACAAACATTTTCCCCCATGCTTTCTCCTTTTCCCTATAAATCCCTTTGACATATTTCTTTCTCTTTTCTCAGCCCTTCGCCATCAGAAGCTGTCAGTATTACTGCTTAATATAGGAGGCATCTTTAGAGCTACACATCTCCCCCTCATTATTCTTCCATCCTACTCCCTTCAGACTTGAATTTCCTTCTTTAGTTTTTCCGTGTGTAGGAGAGTCTGTGTGTGCACTCGTATGTTGTGTGTGTGCAGGGCTTCCTCACTCTCGGCCTGGTTCCTCTGAGGCAGGGTCTTTCTCAGAACCTGAGTTTATACACGAACCGTCCTGTTTCTACCTCACTCACTGCTGGGGTTATAGGTGTGTGATGGAGCATTTTGGCTTGTTCTGTGGATGCTGGTTCTCAAAAATGCAATGCAAGCAACTTAGCTGCTGAAGCATCTCCCCCCTCTCCCCGCCCCACCTACCTTTCTTTCTTTCTTTCTTTCTTTCTTTCTTTCTTTCTTTCTTTCTTTCTCTTTCTTTTTTTCTTTTTCTTTCTTTCTTCTGCAATATGCTCTCATGTCCTCAAGGGATGTCTTGAACTCTTGGTCTCACGCCAGCTCCTAAGCATTGGGTTTACAGGCTTGTGACCTCTCTCTCTCTCTCTCTCTCTCTCTCTCTCTCTAAATCTTGCTAGATCGATAGGTAGCTTCCAACATAGGGTCCTCCTGTATCCAGCTTTAGAGTTAACATCCACCTTTCTGAGGAGTACTGTCTGTTGGTGTTTTCGCCAGAGTCTGCCTGTGAAAGTCTTTCTCTGCCTATTGTTTTTTTTTATTATTATTATTATTATTATTATTATTATTATTATTATTATTATTGTTGTTGTTGTTGTTGTTAAGAAATGTCTGCCTGGCACTCCTTCTGAAGCAGCGCAACACTTCTGAAGCATTTTTAGGGTGGCGGTTGGCTTGTCACTTTGTGATTTCTTTGGGGTTGAGCTTGCTGATTAGGCCAGGCTAGCCCAGTGAGCCCCAGGGACCGTCCTGTCTCAGCTTCCTCTGCCCTAACATTACAAGGCTCTTGTAGGCGGGGTCTTCGGGTCTGCCTCAAGTCCCGGTGTTTTCGAAACAAGCACTTCATGAAGTGTGCCGTCTCCCCAGCTATTTCATTAAAAAAAAAAAAAAAAAAAAAAAACTGGCTAACAAAAACCCTGTTTGGGTCAGCAAGACCACTCAGTGGGTAGAGGCACCTGCAAGCCCACGATTTGAGTTCGATCCCTGGGATCTACCCAGTGGGAGGAGAGAAAGAACTCTTGAGTGTTGTTTCCCAACCCGAACCGAGCTGGAGCCCACAGGCCTTCCTAACCCCGCCACTGCTAAACTTAAAATAGCAATAATTTTATACACGAACCGTCCTGTAACACAGACTGCCCCCAAGCTTGCTACGTAGCTGAGGAGGACCTTAAACTTCCGATCCTCTGGCCTCCACCTCTCCAGAACTCAGTCGCCCACCGCCACGCTCAGGTCACGGGGAGGAGCAGGCCCAGGGCTTCGTGCCCATTAGCGGGCGCTCTGCCGACCGTGTGCTCCAACAGCCTCATCTGTGCTCAGGCTTTTAAACCGAGTGTTGTCTGAGCCCCTTTATATTTCCCTCTCGGGAGACTGAGGCACGTCTGTTACTTTCAGTCCAGAAAATACAAAACCCTGTCTCAAAAAACAAATGCTTGTGTACACACACAAACACACACACACTCAAACACATACACACACTTATGCTCTCACACACACTCATTCACGCACACACACTCATTCACATATACACAATTCACATGCGAGGATCCACACACACACACATCCTCACATCTCCCCCAAATCTCTAGGCTTAGTTGGTACAATTCTCCAAAATTCTGCAATGTATGTAGAAGAAAGTTAACTTCCATGGGAGGTGTGTGTGTGTGTGTGAGAGAGAGAGAGAGAGAGAAAGATTGATACAGAGCAAATTTTAGTTCCCGTGCCCCTGGGAACCCCAAGTCTCCCCTCATGCAGCCTCCACCGCCACCAGGTTTCACTTGCTTCCAGATGAAAGTAAAAATGGTAAAAGAAATCAGAAGTTTAGAATGACTTACAGTACAAAAAAAACTGCCAAGTTCAAACTTCAAAGTATTCCCAGGGCTTCAGAGTGAAGGGGATTTTGCGTGTGCGTGTGTGCGTGTGTGCGTGTGTGCGTGTGTGCCCTCTCAACCTCAAGGTGAATGATGAGGGGCCTGCTGTGATGGGCTGTAGCCCTCTGAGTAGAACCAGAGATGATCCCTGCCTTGTTGCTCATCTCCCACTGGCCAGCCCCTAACAACCGGGGTTGGTAACCGTGGGAGCGACACCCGTGGGAGCGACACGGAGGGTGGAGGGTCTCTGCCACAGCCTGCTAGCCACCACCTTTTCGGAGGGGAGCTGCATGAAGACAGTGTTCTAACACCTCAGGCGTCCCGAGCAGACAGGGCAAAGGTGACAGATACACAGCCTCTGGCTCTCATGGGATGGTTTTGCTGGGGTGGGGCGGTATATACTCTTGTTTCCTAACAGGTCTTTCAAAGCTCCACCTCTGAAGATAGGGGCTGGGGCTGAGGCTGAGGCAGAATCCAAAGGCGGGGAAATCTTGGGGATGTGAGAAATGAGGGAGAAGCCAGGAGTCCCCTCCCCCCTTCCCCCAAAGTGTTGGGGGCACAAAGGTCCTTGTGCTCACAGAAATCGTTAGAAAAACCAGAAATCATTAGGGTAACGCAAAGGCCTCAGTGGAGGAGATAAAAACACCTGTGTTCAGGGTGGGTTTCTCTAATGACCTGGTGACCTCTTTGCTGTCTGTGGAGGCAGACCCTGCCCCCTTTGCTCACCTAACTCCCCCAGAATGCTTACCCCACTCTTCCCTCCCTGGACTTTCACCCATCCTTACGGGAGCTGTCACATGCATCTTATGTCCTGCTGACCTCTATGCCATCTTGGCATAGACCAGACACCACATTAGAGTCTCGGCCTACCCACCCTCGTGGCCACACGGACTTGGTAGAGGCATTTCTTAAGTGGTTGCACCTTAAGCTTAATTTTGTGTACCTGGATGGAGAAGATTGTTGCCTGGAAACCTTTTCCTAAACTGTACCGTGTCTCAAATATGCCGGCAACGAATCGCCTGGCGGTAGACTCCCTGAAACGTGGTCCAGGCTGATGAAGTCATTCTCGTCTCTTTGGGAGGTTCGTCTCCCTGCCTGTCACCTGCCCGGACCCCCTCACTGAAGCTGGAATCTGGTGGACGCCTTTGCTAGCAGAAGATCAAGAAATCCAGCCCGGTGAACAGCTGCTTGAGGACTCCCTTCCTAGCCACGAACCTGCAGTTTTCCAGGAATCTCACCTGAAACCTCATTTACAGGGAAAGGGAGCTTCCTAACCAAGCCCTGGGGGCCCCCAGTTTTAGCTTATCAGGTTGAAAGTACATCCAGGGATCTGAGGGCCACCTCAGGTCTCTCTCATCTCAAAAAACACAGAGAAGGGCCGTGGCAGCTTTTGAGATGTAGCCTGAGAGTCAGCAAAAGGGCACATCATGGCGGATGCTAACGGCGTAAATCATGTAGTGTGTCTTGGAGTCATGCTTGGCTCCGTGTGACTCACTGTCCTGCCCTTCCTAGGAAGTACCCCTCCGCTTGGAATGTCTTAACCTTCTTCTGAGCGCCCCTCTTCCTCGTGCTTAAGCCTATATTAAAATAGCATTAGGCCAGTGAGATGGCTCAGTGGGTTAAAGGTGCTTGCCAGCCAGCCCGCCAGCCTGAGTTCGATCCCCACTGCCTACCTCATGGAGAGGGAGGACCAACTCCTGCAGGTTGCCCTCTGACCTCTGTTCAAACACTGTGGCACCACCACCCGCAGTGTACACACAATAAAAGAAATTGTTTTTGTTTTGTTTTTTGAAACAGTGTTTCTCCGTGTAGCCCTGGCTGTCCTGGAACTTGCTCTATATATAGATCAGGCTGGCCTCAAACTCAAAGAGATCCACCTGCCTCTGCCTCCCAAGACCTGGGATTAAAGGAGTCACTACCACACTTGGCTCAGATAAACGTTTTAAAAAGTAATTAAAAATGTATTTAATTGCCGGGCAGTGGTGGCACAAGCCTTTAATCCCAGCCCTCAAGAGGCGGAGGCTGAGGGATCTCTGTGTGTTCAGACCCAGTCTGGTCTCCAGAGCAACTCCGGGACAGCCAGGAATGTACAGAGGAATCCTGTCTCAACATATATATATATATATATATTTAATAAAGTTGCCCAGTCCTGAAATTCTTTTCAGCATCAAAGCCACAAACTCAGGTATGGCTCGACTCAAGGACCCTCAAAGTCCAGGGGAATTTTTCAGGCTCCTGAGGGTGTCAGGGCGGAGCTTTGTCACCGCCCGCTCCTCGCTAACAGGGACATCAGAGTGTTGTTGGTACCAGGGAAGCTAAGAGTGCCTGGCTGCTGGCCATGCCCTGAAGAGTGGGCACAGCCTGAGGGAACCGGGTCAGGAGGCTCTCCTCTGCACCCACTCCGTTTCTCACTCGAGAGTCTGTCTGTAGCCCCCAGACTGGGAGAACTCAGCCATGAGAGGATGCAGTACCAGAACCCAGCCTTCTACAAAACGGAGATACTAGCTCACCAGACCTCTGACAGGCTCGGGGGCTGTTTTGAAGAAGAAAATAGAAAAATATGTTAAATTTTTCTTATGGATGCCATTCAAGTTCGGAAGTAATAGGGCTCTGAAGGAAAAGGTGCCGGTGGCTATGCCTGAGGACCTGCACTCAGTCTCCAGAACCTACATAGTGAAGAGAGAGCAGCAACTCCACAAATTGTCCTCTGACCCTCACACATGTGCTGTAGTATGCACGCACACGCACACGCACACACAGACACACACACACTCAGAGACACACACAGCTACAAACACGCTATGTAATTTTCAAAAAAAATCAGACATTCTTAAGAAGCCTGTCAGCCAGGCTCAGTGGTGCATGACTGTAATCCCAGCACTCAGGAAGGCAGAGGCAGGTGGATCTCTGTGAGTCCGAGGCCAGCCTGGTCTACAGAGTGAGTCCAGGGCAGCCAAGGCTGCACAGAGAAACCCTGTCTCAAACAAACAACACGACAACAATCTGGACTCCTTTGACTTGGCCCAATAACCAAAGAGGACCACTGCTAGTCATTCGGTGTCTTATCCCCACGGCTGCTCCCTCTCCCCCACCCTACCTCGGATCTTTAGGCTTGTAAAGTCGGCAAACCTAATATCAAGGGATTTTTGCATGTTCCCTGTGACCTGAAGTCATGCCTTTTCTCCACGGCTGTCTGACACAGGTAAAGAGTGAATGCAACTGGTTTATCTCTCTCTCTCTCCTGCTCTGGAACCATCTCCGTTTGATTCCCAACCCTAAACAATATTCTCTAAGTGTCTTTGTAAATTATCTACATTTATTTCCTAGCAATGCTAGCCACGGGTCCAAAATCTGAGCAGGGATTTCACTGGTCCTTACACCTCGCCCCGCCCTGAAGTGTTGGAATGGTCCCCATCTTGGTCCCCAACAGCTTGCTCACACCAAGACCATCAATGAGGTTGGAGCTCTCCTCTTTGGAGTAATAAAGAACAAAGGGTGCTGCCCAGTGGGTAGCACCAACCCATTCCCATGCAAAGTTTCCACTCCCAAGGTGCTGGCACTAGAGGGAGGGAGGGGGCTGCTGGTGGGGGCGGGGGTGGGGAGGATGGGGGGTGGGGAGTAGGGGTGGGTGAACACAGACAGGACAAAGACAGGACAAGGCAGCCGCCGCTTCAAAGCTATCTGCTTGGGAACTGTAGGTGAAGGGGCCAGCTTGGGTGCCCCCCCCAGAGGTGACCCTCTCTAATATCCCCACCCACTCAGGTTCAGCCCCTTAGGGCTTGGATCCGCTGACCCTCCAGCCACGCCAGTGCCCTAGTAAGGAAGGCCAAGGCCCTGTTCCACCCTGACCAAAAGTAACACCTGAAGCTTTTCCACCGAGCAGAATTCCCCTGCGCTCCGTCGTCCCCTATTGGGTTAGGAGGAGTCTTGAAAGAAATGTGAAGTCTGGTTTTGAGTCATAAAGGATTAGAAAGTTCTGCCATTCCCACCCCCACCCTAGTTCCAATATTACTGCAGAGCTGGAGGGTAAGGTGGGTGAGGCGTGTGTAGCCGGATATTGGACAGAGCCAGGCCTTGCCATTAGCGGGTAAGAACAGAGCTCGGGCTCCAGCAGGCTCGGACAATGCTCGTGGATCCACTCCATTCCACCCCTCTCCCAACGGGGAAGCCTTTGTATTTCCCCCTTGAGGCTAAGTTTGTCTCAAGTTTACTCTGGATGCAGGAGTTGTTTCTAGGGATGGGGCCCAGCCTCCTCCACTGTAGGGTGCAAGGGGGTCTCAGATACCTAAATGGCTGGCCCTCATGTCCCCCACTCCCAAGAGATGAGTGGGTGAGCCCATCTTGGAGAGACCTTCTAAAATCCTTCATTCACCCAGCAGTCTGCTAGATGTCTGTAACTGTGTGCCATGTGCTGGGGTCACACCACGCACGTACAGACGAGCCAGATAGACAGGGCTTCAGGTGTGACCCAGTGAGAGAGGGGCTCCCCGGCCCTTCACTTCAGCACCATTGTAGCATCTTGGCTTCAAGACTAGATCCAAGCTGTATCCCACAGTAGTGGGGCCTTAGAGCCACTTCCTCCCTCCTCTTTTGTGGCAGGTGACCCAGCCTCCCATGGGATGCCTGCAGTAAAGAGAGGAGCCAGTGGTCCATTGGGAGTCTCTTTCTGAGGTTGCCCGCATTCGTGGACAGACGCTGGTAGCAAAGGGCAAGGACCCAGGTAGTGCCATCATGGCTCCTCGGCAAAGGTGTAAGATAAATGCGCCCTAGGTCCGACTTTTCAGCCTGCAACCAGACTACCCTCAGGCTAGCGATGAGCTGTTTGCACAGAGGAAGAAGTAACTCTGAAGCCACCAGGAAGACCTACCTGGGCAAGGCAGTGGTTCCTTCTGGGTGGTCTTTAGTTGCAAGGGTTCAGGGTCCTGATTCTCCCCGTCAACGTGACCTCTTGCAGCAGAGGGCTTCCTAGAAGACCCCACGGGAGAGGCGGCTGTTGTTTGCTGCCTCCTCATCCTCCTTCCATACCAGTCTCTCTGAGACAACTTTAAAATAAACTTTGTCTCTGTTTTTTTTTTCTCTCTCTCTATGTGTATGTGTGTTTGTATATATGTAGGTACACACAAGTGGAGGGCAGAGGGCATCTCTGTGGGATGAGTTCTCTTCTTCTACCCTTATGTAGGTCCTAGGGATCAAATTCAGGTTGGCGGGCAAGGTCGCTACGTGCTGAGCCATATCACCTGCACTAAAATAGGCTTTTAAATAAAATAGGCTCCTATTGTTGACATAATACCAACTCCCAAGAAAGCTAGGAGCTCTCCAAATCCTGTGCCTCCTCCAGAGGCAGCAGATGGTTGGATCTTCTTGGTCAGCTTTCAGTACACTTTTACATATATGCATACACATAGTGCTAGATGGATTTTCTTGCAGTACACTATGCCAGAGTATTACCGCAATATGTCAGAACATTACATAAGCCCGAGAGGGTTTGGTTTGTTTGCAGTGCTTGGGAAGGAACCTGAGGTCTTGGTGTGCTAGGCGAGCACTCTACAGCTGAGCTAATCTGATATATACAGCAACTTCCTTTTTAGGTTTTATTTTGTTTTATGCATATGTATATTTTCCCTGCATGTGTGTCTGGCATCGTGTGCATGCCTGGTACCTGCGGAGACCAGAAGAGGGTGTCAGGGTGTCGTTTCTCCTGGAACTGGAGTTACAGATGGTTGTAAATGAACATGTGGGTGCGGGGAATTGAACCCAGGTCTTCTGGAAGAACAGCCTGAATAGCCAGTGCTCTTAACCACTGAGCCATCTCTCCAGCTCCTAGCACTTTCCTTTTTCATTAATGGCACATCTTGAAAATCACCTACTTTTCTTCTCTGCCTCTCTGTCTCTGTTTCCCTTTCTGTGTCTCTCTCTTGCTTGCTTTCTTGTACTGGGGATTAAACTGAGGGCATCACCTATGTTGAGTAAGCACTGTGCAACTGAGCAATGTCACCTTCTTTTTATGTTTTGAGACAAGGTCTCACTGAGTTGCCCAGGTTAGACTCGATCTCATGCTGTAGCCAGGCAGAACTTGATTTTGGGGTCCTCCTGTTTGGCTTCCGTGTGGCTGCGATTATTTATGCCAGGCACACAGGTGGCATTTCTGGTTCAGGAGACGACAGTGGGACTTAGGATTTGTACTGCAGCCTGTTGCCAGGTGCTGATGCTGGTGGCCTCAAACTCACTCTGTAGCCAAGGATGCTCTTGAACTCCTTTCTTATCCTGCTTCTACCTCCCAAGGGCTCGGGTCACAGGCATGCCCAATTCTAATCCAAATTCTTTTATTTTCTAATTTGCTTATTTATTATCTATCTATCTATCTATCTATCTATCTATCTATCTATCTATCTATCAATCTATCTATCTCACTTTGTAGCACTGACTAGCCTGGAACTCATTGTGTGGTGCACAGATCACTGGCCTCTGCCTCCTGAGAGCTTGGATTAAAGGCAGGCACCTTCACATCTAGCTGATCAGGTCATTTGAACAATGTTTGCATTACTCCGTAAGCCAGTCTGATCTTGAGCTTGTGATCATCCTGCTTTAGCTTCCAGAGCGCTGAGATGACAGGTGTGAGATACCATGCCTTACTTTGCAGCTTGCTTTAGGAAAATTCTATGGTGTTAAGGAGAGCTAGGCCCTTTCGGCCTTCTGCAGGAATTTCTCTGGACATTCACTGAGCACCTTTAGTAGCTGGAATCTGATCTCAGCCAAGACTTGGGACCCCCAGACAACCCACCTTCCATATCCCCTTGGCTCTGTACCCAGAATGAGTGGGTGCTGGGAAGGCCAAAGGGAGACCTGTTTTTTCTCTGGGCCTCAGTCCCCTCACACAGTGAGTGTAGAATGAGTGACTGCACGTAGAGATATAATACTGATTAACTGAGAAAATATGCATAAAACTCTAAACACAGTGACTCATGTCTGCTCTTTTGTGTTGGTACAGGGCCTTGCTATGTTGCTCAGGCTAATCCTGAACACCCTATCCTCCTGCCTCAGTCGGCCTCTTGGGAGTTGTGATGACAGCAAGCATGGCCAGGCAAACTGTCGGTTCTGAGATAATAATGATGATGACAGGCATGGACCCTGGGGCCTACCAGCTCAGCAAAGAGTGTACAAGTCCCAAGGGTGGAGAAGACAGGCTCCACACCTGCAGGGCTAAGCTGCCTTTCTTCTCCTGAGGAAGTTCCCTGAAGGTGGAGGCTGCATACACCCAGTAGGTTGGTTGGGAATGGAGATGCCTCTCACTTGGTGAAGATTTTGTCGGTTAAACACAAAGCTGTAGGTGCATGTCTGTAACTCCAGAATTGGGGATGGGTGATAGGAGGATGAGAAATTGAAGGTTACCCTTGGCAAGATAACAAGTTTGAGCCGGGCTTGTAGGCTACATAAGGCTCTGTCTTCGGAGGGAGGAGGAGTTTGGTGGGTGCATTTGAAGTCTTCGGTTTTCAGGCTCAGATGGGGCTGACCTTTGCTCTTCATTTATCCTTCCCTTTGCCCAGGAAAAGGGCAAAAGAGACTTTTCAAGGTGAATGTTTAGTCTCTTAAGAAAAGAAATGCTTCAAGCTATTTACAAGGGACCCTAATTCACAATAATTTTTGCCAGATTATCCCTTCAAACCACCCTCAGGAACCCATGTTATGTCTCCACAGAAGCCCAAATCCAGCTAAGAACAGGCGGGCTGGGCTCTGGAGAGACCTTATTTCAGGAGAGAGAGTATGCATTCACATGTTCTGACAGTGAGCAGAGGGGTCTCTGGGCCTGGGATTGATTCCTTTAAGTTTTGAAAGACACAGAGAGATGGTTATCCAACACATACTCAAGAGTGCTGGGTCTGTAACTAGTCCCCCTACACCAGCAATCAGGAAGGGCCCCTCTTAGCCAAGTAGGGTGGGGCTGGTCTTCAGACAGGAGCACCAACCCCTGACCTCTCAGCCTGGAGTCCCCTGGAGAGGATGCTCACAGAATGGATCACCACACACATGCAGAGAACAAGAGATGAAACCTGGTGTGGTGGCATACCATCATCCCAGCCCTTGGGAGGTAGAGACAATGGATCCGAAGTCCAAGGTCACCCTCTGCTATAGAGTGAATCAGAGACTAGACTGGACTACTGACTTAAAACAAACTAAACCAGCAAACAAACAACATCATAGGAGGGAGACTGAACACTGAGATCAAGAGGTCCGGGACAGTGAGGCAAGGGGTAGGGGTCAGAGGTCAGGAGCAAGCAGTGTTGCTTAGAACCTTTCACAGAACTCAGGAAACCAATTAAGACCATGGCCTCTTTAGGGACCCACAAAAGGGCTTGGCGCTGTCAACATAAATACAGAGACGAGGACGAGTTCCAGGAGGATGAAGGCTCCTTGGGGTGGGGGGGGGGGTGGCTGGGAGGCCAAAGTAGGGCCTTCACACTCACCACACAGGACGTGGGCAAGGACGAGAAGCAAAGACGTCTGTTTGTGACGTGGTCTCCCGGGGCATCCAGGAAGGTGCTTTGACCCTCATGTGGTCTGTGGGTGGAAAGAGATGAGGCAGGGCAGTGGAGGACACAGTGGAGGGAGACCCTACAGATGACATGGGGAGGGGCTGTACTTGGGGGGTCCTGGGGAAGGAGGAGAGGTGGACTTTGTCTCCACTGAGGAAGGGAATGAGGAAGAGGAAAGCCAGGAGACCCCTCGGGAGTATCTGTCAAGGTGTCCCAGGGAAAGAGCTTGTCTTGTCTGGAGACATGCAGCTTCAATGTGGGCTGATTGAACCTATGTGTATTGCAGCCCCACTGTGTGCTTCACAGAGCATTTGATGATCTAGGTCACCCTTCAGGCCTGGGGACACAAAGGCCTTTGCTCAGCCTTCCTAGAGGAAGCGGTTCCACTGAGGTGTTGGCTAGAAGGACTCCAAAACTCACTGGTACCCTCAAACACTCATCCCCAGAAGCCCACACCACCAGGGAGCCCCAGAGCTGAACGAGAGAGAAGGCAAGCTGTCGTCAACACAGGAAAAAACCGGGTTTCCTGTTTGAACTCGGGCAGGTACTGGAAGCTGTGAGTAATGCCCCGGTGGTGGCGGCGGTGGGGGCTTCTCACAGTGGCTGTGAGGCCTGGCTTCCAATCACTTGCCGGGGACTCGGGGCCCAGTGGGTGTGCGGCCGTGCAGAAGGAACGCTGCATCCACGCAGGCGGGCCACAGGCCAGGAGACATCAAAGGCAGCTGAGCTGTGGTCTCCCAAAGGCTGCTCACTGCGGTCAGTCGTCCTCGATAAGGATGAGGCATCAGAGATGGAGGGCATCCGAAGCTGCGGTCCCCACTGGCCTCCATTCACTTATAACTGCCTTTGCCAGGTCCTTGGAAGCAAGTGTTGTCCTCTTTTGCCCCTTGAGGTCTGGGGTCCACCCTGGACCAAGAATGTCGCACATATTCATAAGCTTTCTGAGGGAGCATGGACAGGGGCTCTTGTCCTCTCCCGGTTTCAGACCCATGAATGGAAAAAGGCCCTACAGAAACTGCCAGGCCTCTGGAGAGATTAGGCTCCCAACACAGGGTAAGTGTGGGGCCACCAGCCGCTGACACTATCCTGTAACCAAGCAGAGTGAGCTAATGTCTTATCCCATTTATTTTATTATTAAAGACCAGGTTTCTTTTTCTTTTCCTTTTATGGTTTTTCAAGACAGGGTTTCTCTGTGTAACCCTCCCTGGCTGTCCTGAAACTCACTCTGTAGACCAGGCTGGCCTCGAACTCAGAGATTCACCAGCCTCTGCCTTTGGAGTGCTGGGATTAAAGGTGTGTGCTGCCATAGCCCAGCAAAGACAATTTCCTTAAAAAAAAGAAAATAAGAGACGTTTAAATGTCATTCTTATCACCATCGTGTGTGTGTGATGTGTGTATGTTGGGGAGGGGACAGGCATTCTCGTGCCATGATATGTTCACAGACATCAGAGGACAACTTTTGGGAGTCAGTTCTCCCTTTCCACCCTTTGGCTTCCAGAAATCTAACTCAGGTCATCAGGCATAGTGACAAGCATTTTTACTCAAGAAGCCATTTTACAAGCCTCATGAAAAAGGGCTTTTTATATTCCAGGGTGCCTTTGAATTTGATGTGTGGTCAAGGATGCTCTTGAACATCTGACCCTTCTGCCTCTACATAAAGCCTTGCGCTTTTAAAGTTATACCATAACCAGACATGGTGGCACACATCTGCAGTCTCAACACTGGGTGGCAGAGGCAGGAGGATGCCAACAGTTCAAGGTCATATAGCCAGGCTCTATAGGGAGAGGCAGGGGTGGGAAGGAGGGATGTTAAAGCATAAAGTCCGTAAAATCCAAATTCTAGGCTCCTGGTCTGGGCTGCTGCTCAGTACAGAGTTCTTGTCTACCTAGCTCAAAGCCCCGAGTTCTAATCCCAGCTCAGAAGGTTAAGCCAAATGCCTGAGGTCATGAAGCAGCCGAGAAACAAAGCAAGATTTTATTTTTGTCTTTTTTTTTTTTTTTTTTTTTTTTTTTTTGTCTTTGTGGTACTGGGGTTTTTAACCATGAGTCAGGGGTCCATAGCTCCCTATATGTCTGCCCAAGCCTGGACAGTGACCAACTTATCACCGTTCTTTCCTCTGTTAGCCACTTGGTCTCTCTGTGCCTTCATTTCTCTATCTCTGAAATGGGAATAAGAAAGCCTGGCACAGCTGCCTGTTTACTCACGGCTCTGTGGCAGAGATCAAACCATCTGCTGAAAGATGTGAAAAACACTTAGAAACCTAAACACTATGTTTATGCAAATCCTGGCGATTCATAGAATCACAGACTGCATCACTTGGCAGGGGCACTCACATCTAAAGAGCTTTGACTGGGAAACCTGCATTTTCCTCATGAAGAAAACGAAGCCCAGAGAGGTGAAGCAACTCACCTGAAGCCACACAGTTAGAAGATAGGGTTCAAGACTGGGTTTCTCTGATCCAAACTAGCTCTCACCTCTCAACCTCACAGGCTCAGAGACTTGGGATTCATGGTCACAAGACAAAGCTAAAAATGACTGTCTAGGAGCTCGGCATAGTGCTTGCCTAACATGGACGAGGCCCTGGCTAGATTCCATCCCAGAATAGCATAAAGCAGGCATGGTGGAACACACCTGTAATCCCAGCACCTGGGAGGTGAACGTAGGGGGATTGGAAATACAAGGTCATCCGGTTATACAGAAGTTCTAGGCTAGCCTAGGCTACGTGAGACTCTGAAAAAGGAATCAGAGGGAAATGGGGCTAGAGAGAGATGGCTCAATGGTTAAGAGCACTGGCTGCCCTTCCAGAGGATGGGGGCTCAGTTCCCAGCACCTACATGGTGGCTCACGAGCGTCTATAACCCGACTTCCAAGGTATCCATTGCCCTCTTGTGGCCTCGGTGGGCACTGAACACACATGGTACATAAGCATATATGTAGGCAAAACAGCCATACACATAAGATGATTTTAAAAATTAAAGAAAAGCAGGCAAAAAAAAAAGCATTACAATAAAACCAAGAGCCAAGAGAGTACCTTAAGATGCCAGGAAAGCCACTGATCCCAGTGAAGAGTGTGGAAGCCTTTGCCCGTCTCTATAGACAGAGTAAGGGCCACTGCCAGGAAACCCTCTCTTGGCCTTAGACTCTCTCTATGGTTGCAGCTCAGGCTGGCCTGGAACTGAAGGTTGTCCCGCTCCACTGTCCTAAGGGCAGGGAGTAGAGAAGCTGCCCTCTCTGCCTCTGCAGACTGCAAATACTGAAGAGCCTGATCTCACTCACAGAAGCCAATGAATCCAGAACCAGCACCAACTCCTAAGACGTTCAACATCTCAGGTTAGCTGGGCACCCAACACAAGCCTCATAGGTTTTTCTTGTTTTGTTTTGTTTGAGGCAATATCTTGCTGTGCAGCCCAGACTAAGGCAGAACTCAATCGTTCTCCCTCAACCTGTGGAGTGCTGGGATCACAAACCACGCCTGGCTGTCAGACAGTCTTTCCATTTAAGCAAACTGCCAAGATTTTTGTTGCTGTTTTTGTTGTTGTTGTTGTTCTGTTTTTTGTTTTGTTTCTCGAGAGGGATCTCTTGGAACTCAGGCTGGCTTCCAACTCTGTAATCAAGGATGACCTTGAACTGTTGATCTAGATTTCAAGCATACACTGCCAGTGCCTAGTTTGTGAGATGCTGAAGACCCTAGCCCTCTTCCTTTTTCTCTTTTTTCTTTTTCCTTCCTTCCTTCCTTCCTTCCTTCCTTCCTTCCTTCCTTCCTTCCTTCCTTCCTTCCTTCCATTTCCTCCTCCTCCTCTTTCTCCTTCTTTTAAATAGCAGGGTTTCATATAGACCAGGCAAGCCTTTAACTCCCTGCATAGCCAAGGCTACCTTGAACTGCCTCCAAGTGCTGGGGTTATAGGCACACGTCACCATTGTTAATTTATGCAGTGCTGGAAGTAGAACCCTGGGCTCTGTGCATGCCAGGCCCTCAGCCAACATTCTCTCTCTCTCTCCCCCCCCCTTCTTCCTTCCCTCAATGTATTTATTTGTTTATTTATTTATCCCCTTTTTAAAATTTATTTATCTGAAACGGGGCTAGCCCATAACTTGATACAGAGCCAAGGATGACCTTGAACTTCTGATCTTCCTGCCTCCCCTTCCTAAGTGCCAGAATTACAGGCACGAGCAATCAATCATTCCTGGTTGACATCATCCTGGGGATGGAATCTAAGGCTTACCGGACACTGCTAAGCAAGCCCTCCACCAGCCGCATTCCCAAACAGCTCCTCCTCCCTCCAGGCCGCTCTCCCTCCCTCCTCTCTGACTCTCTCTCTGCAAATCTCCAGTGCAGGCAGGAGCATTTCACAGACTCAGCACCTTGTTCCCTCTCACGAGCTCAGGTGTCTTGATTTTTTTTTTTTTTTTCCCTTGTGAGCTCCTAGTGGTGAGCCCGAGGTACAGTGAGCGGTTTTGAAGGCAGGTCCCTTATCTCTAAGCGTTATCTAAGCATCAAAGGCCACTTGAAGAAAAAAGCAGTTTCAACATCAAACTTGAAGGTTTGACTGTTAAAAGGAAGAGCCGGGACAAAGCGACCACAGCTTTTATCGCACGTTTGTGAAGGTGGCGTGTGGTGGGAATTCTGCGTCTCTGCTCTGTGGCCTTTGAACAAAAAACAAACCGGCGGATGGAAACTGCCGGTAATTGTCTTTACCTATGGTTACAGAGGGCGCACACCGGGCCTTGCGGTTGCGGGCGCGATTTCATGCTGGGGTTCGCGTCCCCGGCCCTGCCTGGCACCCAGTGGAACAGATCAGGCCTCAGATCTGTGTGCACCTGTGGTTCCCGCAAGGAGGCAAGTGGATTACCGCGAGATAGGGCAACAATGGAAAGTTTTCTCACCTGAAAGATCTGGGGGAGGGGAAGAGGGAGTGCTGTGTGCCCCAGGGGGAGACTCTGCGTGCCCCAGAAAAATAAGGAGCCTGAGAAAGTCAGCCCCCTCCTGCCCAGGAGCCCCCAGGCTTACACTGCTGATTTTCTTTGTCAAATGGGTTTCTTCTACCGCAGGCAATGCCCGGCTTTGTCTGTCAATAGTTTCTGAAGAAAATAAAGAGAGCAAACAGAACTTTGAAGATGGCAGACTTTTTTTCCTCCCCCCCAAAAAAGGGTTCATGGGTCAGGGACATACCTCGGTTGGTAGAGTGCTTGCTTAGCATGTGCAAAAGCACCAGGTTCCAGTCCCAGCACCACACAAATGGTGTGGTGGTCCATGCCTTTTAGTCCCAGCACCCGGGAGGTGGAGGCATCAGAAACTCAAGGTTTTCTATTGAGTGGTTTCAAGGCCAGCTCGGGCTACATGAGAACCCATTTCAAAGAACATGTTTATGTTGTAAAGACATACTCTGTATCACAGAAAAAAGGCCTACTGGCTGTCTCTCGGTCAACTGGCATTGCCCAGGCAGGCCTCCTGCTGGAGAACACCAGATGGTGACACTCAAGGTTCATGGGCTCTCTCTAGAGACAGTGGCAGCTCAGAGGGCCCTGTCAAAATGGCCAAAGAATTCTGACAGTCCCTGACTCCAGAGGAAAATCTTGGAATCTTTCTGAGCAAGAAAATTGGTCCTCAAGTCCAGGAGGAGGCCTTCCCCAGGTCCCAGTGCCAGACTACAGCCAGAGTGTCAGAGGCTATGGAAAAGGGTAACTTCATGGCCCCTTAAACTTCACACCCTCTGGGAGTCAGTAAGCACCATCAACCTGTGATCCCATCACCCTGAAGCCCTCTTCTAAAACAAAATACCCAAGCTGGGGTCATTGATAAAAAACAGGTTTATGGGGCTGGAGAGATGGCTCAGAGGTTAAGAGCACTGGCTGTTCTTCCAAAGGTCCTGAGTTCAATTCCCAGCAACCACATGGTGGCTTCCAACCATCTATAATGAGATCTGGTGCCCTCTTCTGGCTTGCAGGCACACATGCAGGCAGAGCATTGTACACAGAATAAATAAATAAATCTTAAAAAAAAAAAAAAAACAGGTTTATTTGGCTCATGGTTCTGGAGTCTGAGAAGCTCAAGAGCACAGTGGCAGCGGCTAGCAAGAGGCTGTTAGTAACCCCACACTCACACGCGAACCTCTCTCATTCACGATCCCCTTATCCAAACACCATTGACATATGACCATGAGGCTTGAGTTTATAATACATGAGCCTGTAAGGGGTACACATTCAAAATCACAGCACAGGCCTAAGCCTGAGCCATGTGGGCAGTAGCCTGACCACAGGTGTGGAAGAAGGGACAAAGAAAACCTTGTAGAAGGACTAGGGGGACAAAAATGAGACCAGAAGAAAGACAACTATGGAGGACAATGGGAGGGGGGAGGCTATTGTTCAATGCCCCAAATATTTTAAGTTTGATTTTTCTTCTTCGCAATGTTAGAGGTTAGAGCCTGTGTCTTCCAGAGTTTAAATAAAAGCTCTACCACTAAGCTTCCTCCCCAGTCCCTTAGCTGTTTTATTCTAAATAATAATAATAACACAGAAGAAAGACATAGTGATATCAGGGACAGTCAAACAGCAATCTGAGGAACAGGAAACAGAGCATGGCTGGGCATGGTAGCACTTGTCAGGCTGAGGCAGGAAGGTGACAGCTTAAAGATATAGTAGGTTAGAAGCCAGCCTGAGTGAGACAAAGAGTGTGTGTGTGTGTGTATGATGACATTTGAATGACCCTAAAACCATAGACTAGCTAACACAACCCCTAATGGCAGGCATGAGAAACTTCCTTTCCAGCTGATGCTCAGGAGGGTCTAATCTCTATCTGTATTCTATACACGTACACACACACACACACACACACATATGTATATATACTTGTATAGAATACACATATATATATACTCAAATAATCTCTAACTGCATTCTAAATACTTATCCCTGCACCCATAGGTATGTGTGGCTCTCACTCCTTATCCAAGAAGCTTCTTTTGCAGTAGACGAAGATCATCAGCACCTGTCCCCAGCTGATACATTTACAAAGCAACACCTCCCCTTCAGGCTCAGGAGACAAGGAGGAAGAGGGGGGAGGAAAGATTTGAAAAGCCAGAAGACCAGGACATCTGCCACTGTTAGACCGTCTGTTCTGGGTGAGAGGGAGGGAACAGCATCTGGGAAGAGTTGGGTAGAAGAAGGGATGACTATAATCAAGATACTGTACATGGAATCCTCAAAGAATTAATAAAAACATTATTTAAAAAAAAAAAAAACCCTAGCAAACAGACTAATGACCTAACCAGAGGCATGGCCATTCCTGGATATGTCCCAGCCCCGCAGATGACCCCATTCAAAGTTACCATTATGACAACATTCTTCCTTTAAAATTTTATTTTTTATTTTATATACACTGGTGCTCTGCCTGTGTGTCTGTCTGTGTGAGGGCATCAGACCCCCTAGAACTAGAATTGCAGACAGTTATGAACTGCCATGTGGTTGCTGGGAACTGAACCCAGGTTCCTTTGGAAGAGCAGCCATGCTCTTAAACCACTGGGCCATCTCTCCGGTGCCTATGACAACATTCCTAAGAGTTATTTTACCTACAGTAGTATGTGAATTTGTATGCAAATGCTGTCCCGCTCATTGTACACTTGCTTATTTATTTAACTTTTTGTTTGTTTTAAGACAGAGTTTCATGTAGCTCAGGCTGGCCTCATAGATGGCGTCAAAGATTGCTCTGCCTATACTCCCTGAGTCCTCAGATTATAAGAATGCACCCACTGATCCCAGTGCGGGGAAGTCAAACCCAGGGCTTCCTGTATGCTAGGCAAGCACTCTACCAACAGAGCTACACCCCTCTCCTGGCATTGAAGGTCTGATCTCTCAAACTCTGGAACTATGGGAATTATGGGCACTATTACCATACCTGGCTTACTTTGCGTTTGTGAGATGAAGTCTCATTTGGTACACTAGGCTGACTTTAAACTCATCCTGTAGCCCAGGCTGGCCTCGACTCACTGCAATCCTCCTGCTTCAGCCTCCTGAGTGTTAGGATTACGGATGTGAGCCATCGGCCCTAACTGACCTCAGTCCCTTCACTCTCTTTGTAGCTGGCTCCCTGGCCTACCTCAGTGTATCTATTCTTGGGCTGTGGAATCCTCCAGGCCCTGCCCCCCAGCCAGGGGCCCCAGGCCTTGGCTTTGACCACAGTCTACTTTCTCCAGGAGGCTGCTCTGTGGAGACTGGGGAGGATACAGAGCAGAGTGTGCACCCAGTGACCTCTGCAGAGCTCTGCATGGGGCATTCTGAGGTTTGCAAATGGCTCACCCAAGCCTTGGTACCGGATGCCGGTCAAGGAGAATGCCCACGGCGGCTCTGCCATCTCCGAAACCCGCTGGGCACCAGGATGGGACAACAAACCGATGCACGCCCCAAACGAGAAGCAGGTGGCCTCCTCTCTGTTTCCCTCTCTCCAACGTGGTTCCCATTTGCAAGAGGCTGAGTCTTTAAAGCCTGGAGCCCAGATGCAAAATGATATAAATTACAGTTTGCCGCTCCAGCCTGGTTGCTTGGGATTTTGGCATAAACATTAAGGCAAAGGCATCCTGATTATAAGGGAGAGGCAATGAAGAGAGCTAGACAGGGTTGGGGAGCCACCCCTCTCCCCCACTCCAAACTGGCCTCCCTCTGTTCCTTTTTGCATGAAGGAAAAGGGCCACTCAACTCTCCCAGGCACCTTTAAGGACAGGGCATCCCAACACCTAGCAAGGAGGGCCTGAAACATTTATCCCCAATCCTCGTCCATTCGATGGATATGCTGGCCCTCCTTCCCTCCATCCGCATTCTCAGGCCAAGCTAAGTCCTACCTTCTCTAGCTCTCTGAGGTTTCCCAGACCTCAAGAGCTACTCTGGCCTTCACGGAATATTCCTGGGCATTTGGTTTAGCAACCCACTGCTGTTCTGCCCCCTGGAGCGTGGCATCGCTCCTCTTGTAGACCACACCAATTAGCCCTGATTACAGAACGAATGCACAGCCCTCCACGGTTGCTGTGGGGCGTGTGCATGTTTGAAGGTAGAGCAGAGGGTGGAGGAGAGTCAAGCCTCTCATCCTCTCAGTGGGGTGAGATGGAGCACTGGCAAGACCCCAACCCTGGAGAGGTCTGGAAACATACAAACAAGTTCAAGACCAGCCTGAGCCACATGATGGGTGGGTGGGGGCAGCTTGAAGCCCCCCTGTCCCTCAACCCAAAACAACACACTGGCCTAACCGGGTATGGGTACTCTCACCCTCAGGAAAAGCGGTGCCCCTCCCACCCTCAACCACCCAGCTCCTGCCTGTGTCGGGAAGGAAACCCTTTTCCAAAGACCCTCAACTCAAGATGGCAGCCCGGGGCGGGGAGGGGAGCACCTCAGCAGCGTTTGTTCACCAACAGGCAGCCTGGGGCCAAACATCCTACACCACAGAGAACTTCTAAAAATACGATGTTTTTGTCAGAGAACCACCTACTTCCTTCAGGCCTTGATCTTCGTGCAAGCCCTTTCACTGACAGTAACAGTGTGAAGCTGCCATCTTCCTTTGGGGGCTACAAGTCTGAGATACTGAATCCCTGACTGGGTCTGCTAGCCCCTGGACCTTTTGCACATGCTCAGTTGGTGACAGCTTACAAAGCTGCCCTGGGTAAGGAGGTCTGGGACAGAGCACCTATCAGGCGCAGAACTACGCACAAGTTTATAAGACCCCACCATCTGAAAACTAGGACAATTAGTGATAGAAAAATCAGCACTCAAATAAGGGGGTTAAGAATGGAATGCTGAGTCCCGGGAGTCTGGTCTCATGTACCCCGCTGGCTTCAGACTTGCTTTGTAGCTGAGACTGGCCTTGAACTCCTAATCCCTCTGCTTCCCCCCTCCCCCCCACCAAGTGCAGAAACAAGAGGATCCCTGGCACTTACTGACTAGCCAATCTGATGGTTCAGACCTTTGTCAGGATTTGCCAAAGACACTGCAGCAAAAGTCCCCTTGAAGCTCATGGGACATAGAGGTCATGTGACTCTGAGTCAGGCATTTACTAGCCATCTGCTCCAGTGGGACTGTGGTCCCCTGGCTTGTGGTGAGCCTGTAGACACAGGGTACACCTGGTGGAAAGAGCTGGATGTGATCCTCTAGGGGTGGATACAGAAAGTACCCCAAGGCAGATTCCTACAGGAAGCTCTCAGCCTTCTGGGGGGGGGGGGGGGTGTCGAAACACCCGGCTTTTAAAACTCAGTGTGTGTGTGTGTGTGTGTGTGTGTGTGTGTGTGTGTGTGGTGTGCGCATGCATTGCATGTATGTATGTATGTATGTATGCATGTATGTATGTATGTAAGTGGTAACCCAGAGATGTGGGGAATGGCAGTCTTGCATGTGTGTTTAGCAGGTCAACCTGAAAATAGGCCTGCTAGACATGGAATGCCCACATGTAGTCCCAACACTCAGGAGTTCCTGAGTTTGAGGCCAGCCTGGGATATATAATGAGACCCTGGAAAGGTTGGAGGAGAAGGAAGAGGAGAAAGTGGTGAGAGAGAGGAAGGGGAGGGGAGGAGGAAGAAGAGGAAGAGAAAAAGGAGGAGGGAGAATGGGGGAAGAAGGAGAAGAGGGAGGAAAAAGGAGGGGAGGACATGTGCACCCCCACACACACACACATACACACAGAGACCTGTAATACCAGCATTTAGGAAGTAGAGACAGGAGAATCCGGATTTCAAGGTCATCTTTGGCTTTATAAACTAGTTTGAGCCCAGACTATGCCACTTGAGACTGTCTCAAAAAAAAAAAAAAGGAAGGAAGAAAGGAAGGAAAGAAGGAAAGAAGGAAGGAAGGAAGGAAGGAAGGAAGGAAGGAAGGAAGGAAGGAAGGAAGGAAGGGGCTGAGCATGGTGGTGCACACCTTTAAGCACACCTTCTAGCACTTGAGAGGCAGAGACAGGCAGATCTCTAAGTTTGAGGCCAGCCTGGTCTACAAAGCAAGTTACAGGACAGCAGGGCTATACAAAGAAACCCTGCCTCAAAATAAACAAACAAACAAATAAATAAATAAATAGAAGGAAAGGAGGGAGGGAGGGAAGGAGAGAAGAAAGAGCATGGAGTTCCATCTCAAACACTGCATACACCAAGCTCACACATCTGCAATCCTAGCACTTGGAAGGCAGAAGCAGGAGGAAGTTCAGTCATCAGGGCCCAGCCTGGAATATAAGAGACACTGTCAGAGAGAAAAAGAGAGAGACAGAATCAAAAGAAAAGCCAGCGAGGCTGCAGACTGAGGCAGCCTGTCACTACAATAGGCAAGGCTGATGGGCTGTGCACATACATTCGCACACACGATTCCAAAAGAAAGAAAACAAAAGAAGATTCAGAGCTGAAAATCTCAGCTGGCCCAAGCCTTGCAAGTCTTCAAGTGCTCACTGGTTGGTGATGTCCTTTACATGACTCCAGATGTAACTCCAGATGTGCCCTGCTGTCAGAATGGAGTCCTTGGAGGGACTGCATCTTCTCCACTGCTGCTCCAGCTTTGGGCTCCCAACAGTGAAGATTAGGTCAGTGCCAGAAAGGCAGAACAGTACCACATCAACCAAGCTCTGGGGTGGCAGCGGTCAGGGCACCCCTCCCTACTGCCAGAGAGAACGGATGTAAAGCTCTCCAGAGGGCAACAGACCAGAATGCAGCCAAGGGATCCACGCCCCTGCTGGCCATTTCCTGTTCTGGGAAGCACGGTGGGACTGACCCTTCCCCTCAACTGAGAGTCCCCTGTGACCCTCACAAGGAGTAATTGCTATTTAGCCACCTTTGGCAGGACCAACGCTACTGAGGTGCCCCAGAAACCAGCGTTGTGTGAGCCAGCTCAGGGGGCCCCATGGGGTGGTTGGCCCCTGCTGCCCTGCTCCGTGGCTTAACGTAGGGTCAGGAGGCAGAGAACCACCTCATCCCAGCAGGCACCATGGGTGCTCTGGGGTCCTTTGTGCAGTGTGCAGGCCACTGACCTCCGGCCAGCTCTGGTCCTTTACATCCAGACTGCGGAGGTGACTGGTTGAGGGGGACACCTGAGAGCTGAGCCTTGCCTCCCACCACGGTCCATGTCAGACCCTGGGACACTGAAGTGACTCAGGGACCAAAAACAAGTCCGTCAAAGCAGCCGCAGACTGAAGAGACAGGAAATGGGGCTGGGGGTACAGCTCATCGCAAGAGCTTAGCATGTCTGAGGCCATACATTTGGTGCCCAACTCTTCACAGAAAAGGACACTGGGAACAGGTTAGAGGCAGGGCACAATGCTGGGGAGATGGAGAGGTTAAAAGCACGTACTGCTCTTGCAGAGGACCCAAGTAATTCCAGCTCCAGACAGATCTGTTGCTTCTGGCCTCTGCAGGCATATGCGTGCACATAAAATAAACAAAAAGGCCAGTTGTAGTGGCACAAGTCTTTAATCCCAGCACCAGGGAGGGCAGGGACAGAAAAAAAATCTCTGAGTTTGAAGCCAAGTTGATCTGCAAGGTAAGCAGATCAAATGAGACTTCTTCTCAACAAATAAACTTTTAAATAAATTTTTAAAAAAAGAAAGAAAGAGAGACACCCAGGGAAAGAGCAAGGCACACGTGAGAGTTTGGGCATGAGCTCCTTAAAAAAAGAAGTCCTCCACTGTACCAGTGCTGGCACAGGCAGACTTTGAAAGTGCCCAGGATGCCATCATTCAGCATGTTTCTAAGAGGCCCTTGCCTCCTCCACCCCTGCTCCCCTCTTCAAGAATTGAGGTTATAAGGTGGCTCAAAGGTGCCTTGGATATGATTGCAATCTGATAAGAAACCCCAGGAGCCACTAAGATTTCATAAGACCCTCCAGGAGATGGCCTCTTCCTGCAAAGGGGAGCCCGGTGAGAGAGCCTGCAGGTCCAGCTGGGAAGGGCAAACAGCTTTGAGCAAATGTTATTTGTGTTGGATTTCTCAATTCTCAACCACACTTTGAGGTGGGAGGGGGCGCTTCTTTCCCTCCTCAGGGAATCCCCATAATTTCCTGTCTTTCTATCCTATCTCCTGTGGGACAGAGGGGGATGTTTCTGGGTTTAATCTAGGCTTTTCCTCACTGAGTTTATCTCAAGACTGGAATTTACAAAAAAAAAAAAAAAAAAAAAAAAAAAAATGGGGCTATGGGTAGGGAGAAGCAATGGAGAGGGGAACAGCAGGGTATGAAGGGGAATGGAAAAAATAGGGGTACTTTAAGGATGGGGGAGATAAATACAGAAGGAGGGAGGAGGGGAAATAACAGTAAGGATGTCTGAACATGTTATAAGGAATCGTATTATCTATCTACCTAAAATTGCTTATAATGCATATGAAACTATATATATGTATATATTTTTTAATTAAATTTTTCCCAACTGGGATAACAACACTCCCCTCCCCAAGAGCCATAGAATATCTAACAAAACCCCCCAGCACCGAGTATGAGAGAAACACACAGGCCTTTACTGATATCCTTGGTTGCCTTTCACAGGTGGAAGAAGGTAAAGGCACCTTGCACTTCAGACGCAGGACCTGAAGGTTCGCAGCTGGACCTGATCTGAAAGCCTCCTCACTGAGGACCGGCTTTCAGAGCAGCAGAAGGCGCTGTGCAAGCTTCCAAGGGAAGAAAGAAGCAACAGTCCTGCCCAGCTAAGCTGCCTGCCCAGCAACCAGCACGGCATGATCCCCCTAAGGGTGCAGCAGTGGACCGCATACCTTGGCAGTAACCAACAGCTCTCTAATTGGGCTGAAGGCCCGCTCAGCAAGAGAGAAACCATGCCTGCTCCTGGAAACCTAGCCAACCACTCAGCCCTAGTGAAATCATGGATCTTGGAGGAGAACCTACGACCACTGCTTTACCCAACTTTCCTGACTATATTTTCAGTTTGCTCTCATACCCACAAATGAATGTAGTTTTCACCCCACATCAAAGAAACTTCTCTTTACAATAGACAGAGACCATTACAGAAAACCACAACCAATCAAAATTGCCGAGAACGAGAGATGGTGCGATGCCAGTCCCAATGGATACATCCGTAACAGAATTCCTGCACATCTAAGGCTCAGGGATCATTGTGAAGAAGGGGAGGAAAGACTGTGAGAGTCGGAGAAACAGGAAGTCCGCTGGGAGATTTTTGTCTCCTGGAAATGTCAGGGAGGCTACACCCATGAAGTCTCACCAACATGGCTGCCTGAACAAGACCTGAAGAGTGACCGAAATGGACGTGCTAGCATGAAAGGGGAGTCAACCCTAGACAAATAATGACAGACAACTTGCAAATGCTGAGAGCAGGAGAAATGGTCCTCTCCAGAAAAGAGCCCCCAGTTGGTTGTCCAATATCAAGTGGTCAGCCTTGAAATCATATCCATACAAATAACATTGTACAGACTGAGCCGTGTTGGAGACACAAGGTCTTTGAGCCCACATACAAGAACTAGAAATCCCAGGAATGCTAAAAAAAAAAAAAAAAAAAAA
>NW_026587032.1:724578-872533 GCF_907164565.1 Psammomys obesus | reverse complement strand
CCCCCCCCCCCCCCAGGCCATGGCCCAGGGCTCTAGAACCTTCCAAGAAAAGTGCGCGCCTACGGTCTTTCTGTGATGCCGGGGATTGTTTCCCTGCAACCCCTAGCCTGGCCCTCTGGGTCTCCGGACCTAAGTCTCACAAAGCACACCCAAGCAGAAAAGCCCCGGCATGGAGATTCATGCCAAGGGCAGGGCCCGGATGGACAAGCTGCTGACTTCAGGCCCCAGGGGCTGGGCCACACTCCTGTTTTTCTCAGCCTGGCTTCCTCCTCCTAATCCATCCCGGGAGCAATCCCACATGCTTCCAATGAAGTCCTGTTTTGCCTAGGACCACCAGAGCTGACGTCTCCAGCCTCGAAACAGCAATCATTCCGAAAACACGAACCCCAGGGTGGCGGGCTGCCCCCAAAGCCCTTGGCAAAGACCCGTTTTCAGCTCCGGACACACCCTTGGGTTTTCTGCCATCTTCTCACTCTCCCCGGCCTGGCTTCAGAAGCTGCCCTTGCCAGGCCGCCGGGGCAACCCCGCTCACTTCCTCCCTCGTGGGCTCCTTAGTCCCCTCACCTGTAAAACGAAGCAGTTGATTATGCTCACAAGATTTCAGTACAGCACAAATGAGGAGAAAGCCCTATCTCACTGGGGAGGGCTCGGCACGCCTTGGTTTTCTTAGCCGTCGTATTTGTAAGTTGTGCTCATTTTCTGTTAACTGCCTTCTGCTTGCCTGATGTTCCACTGTTACTTTCTTGTTACTGGAAGCCAGTGGAACATGCTACCCCTCTCCGTTGCCCTGGAAGGCAATGGAGCGATAACACCTCCACTCCAGATCTGGAAACTGAGGCCCGGAGAGGTGGCTCCCGAACCAACTCCCTAGGTTCAAATCCCATCTCCAGAATTTAGCAGCTGTGTGACCTTGGGCCTTAAAGTCGGTTGATCTGAAAGTGACTGGTTCCTCCTGCCTTAAGTGTGGGGAATTTTGATTTTAAAGAATGTGATCATGGCTTTGTGGCTATACAAGAAAAAAATTTTAAATACGTTAATGGGTGTGTGTGTGTGTAATCATGTATGTCAATGGACAACTTGCAGGAATTGATTCTCTCCCTCTGCCAGGGATCAAGTTCATCAGTTTTGGCACCAAGCATCCTTCTCAGATGGCCCAAGAAGATATCTATATTTCTTGGTTTTTCAAGACAGGGTTTCTCTGTGTAACAGCCTTAGCTGCCCTAGAACTCGCTCTGTAGAACAGGCTGGCCACCTTCCCCTGCCTCCCGAGTGCGGGATTAAAGATGTCTGCCGCTGATATTCTTATACCAGGCCACATGTCTGAGGTCCCGATCCCAACCCTCAAGAGGGAGAGGTAGGACGATCAGAAGTCCAAGGTCATTCTCAGCTACACATCCGGTTCAAGGCCAGCCTGAGCTAGAGGAGATTGCTTAAAATAAAGTAACTAACATTTCAGGGATACATAGTTGGACAGTTCAGAGTGAAATGAGCTAGCCAAGGGTAGCAGCACAAACCTGTAATCCCAGCACTTGGAGTGTAGGCAGGAAGAGCAGGAGTTCAAGGCTGTCCTTAGCTACACTATGGATTCTAGGCCAGCCTGGGCTACATGAGACCCTCCCTCTCTAAGACTCCAGAGTCCCTTCCGGAGAGCTGTTCAGAGAGTTCACTGGATGTCACAGGGTGTTGGTGTTCAGTAAATTGGAGGAAGCTCTGTCACTGTCAAGGCTGGCTTTGTTATCCTACCAGCCTGAGAAGCTGAGCCAGGCCTGCTACTGTCAGAGACACCTTGTGTCCCACCTTGCTGGGGTAAGGTGTGTATCACAGATCAGTCATCAATGCTGAAGATGAGGTCAGGGTGGGAGACTTGGGGGCAGTCAAGCTGCCAGAGCTCTGACACAGCCTGTCACTTCTGTTGGGCCCTGTGTTAACGATTCCATTCCTTACAAAAGATTCTTGTGGCCCCTGAACTTCCATATGTGTGACCACCAGGCCTGCTTCAGAGCCCAGGTGAACACACTACCACAGCCCCTGATGGCCTGTATGAGACAGAGTCCCTCAGAGGTAGCCACTGTTGGAAAGGAAAGGGGAAAGGGTTTCTTTTGAGGGACCCAGCATCCAAACAGCAGAATTCCTTCCACGCTACTGCAGAGCAGAGAGCGTCCTCTTCTAGAGACAACCACCAGGGGGCGCCTGTGCACAGCCCCTGCTGCTTTCACTGAATCAGGCCTCTGGTTGCAGCGCTTGCCGCGAGGAAGGGGGCTGTTGAATGGGCCCCTGGGTAAGGCTGGCCCAGGGCAGTGAATGAGTGGATTGGTTGGTCATGTGAGGCCTTCAGCCCCCCTCTACCCGCAGCTGAAGGTTTGATTTCCACCTGCATTTGAACTTTTTCTTATGTATGTGTGTAGGTCACGTGTTTCAGGTGCCTGTGGAGGGCGGGAGGGGATGTCAGAGCCCCTGGAGCAGGAGTTACAGGCGGTTGTGAGCTGCGCTCCGTGGGTTTGGGCTGTGAACTGCTGTCCTCTGAAGAACAGGAAGCGCTCTTAACTGCTGAGATGTCTCTCCAGCCCCACACCTAAATATCTCGGTGTCTTGAATCCCAGGCTGGTCTAGACTCGCTAGGTAGTGGAGGATGACCTTGAAGTGCTGATCATCCTACTTCCACCAGCGCTGGGATTACAAGTGCGCCATCAGCAATCCAGTGTTTGCATTAAAAAAATTGTTGCGGGGCCTGAAGAGATGGCTGAATGGTTAAGAGCACTGGCTGCCCTTGCTGAGGGCCCGGGTTCAATCCCTACACTTACACAGTGGTTCCCAAGTGTCTGTAACTCCAATTCCAGGCAGTCCGATGACCTCTCCTGGCCTCTGTGGGCTCCTGCCTGCATGTCACGTACGCACACAGTAAATACATATATACATACATTTTTACATCATGCATGGAGTTCAGGGAACAGGTTGCAAGAGTCAGTTCCTTCCTAGGCAAAGAACTCAGATTGTCAGGCTTGGTGGAAGGCCCTTACACACAAACCATCACCCTGGTCCATGCATTTTTTTTATTTTACAATAATAATTATTATAAATATTATAATTATTTTGTTTTTCAAAACAGGATTTTGGAAAAGGGGGCGACATTATTGTTATCATTATCGTTAGACAACTTGCTGCTGGTTATGGGAAGTGAGTTCCTCCGGGCAAATTTGGTCTTTGCGGGCAGGATATTTAATTTCTCCTTCTTGTTTCTTTGTGCACAGCAAACAGAGACCAAGGGCAACCAACAACCATCAGCACCACCTATGGGGTTTTAGCATTTACACAAAGTCTGAAAAGTTCCCAGAATCCCAAATGTCCCACAATTACGAGAATTAGCTGCAGCTGGCAAAAGCACGCCTCTGTTAGAGCACAAGGCAAATCATTGGCAGCAGCTGCAATGATCCATATCCCCACACCTGGGATCAAAACTAAAATATATTCTTATAATGTTTCTGTTTTGTTGTTTTTTTTTGTTTTGTTTTGTTTTTGTTTTTGTTTTTTTTTTTTTTTGAAAGAAATCAAAATTCCAAAATTCTTACTACCGGGTTTTTCTGTGTAGCCCTAACTGTCCTGGAACTCATTCGGTAGACCACGCTAGCCTAAACTCACATCCGTCTCCCTCTGCCTCCCGATTGCTGGGATTAAAGGCTTGAGCCACCACCACCAGGTTCATGCATTTTTAAAATAATAACATTTAATGGTTTAGTTTTTCATTCCAAAAGCAACAGTGCTTTTTACATGAAACAATGCTTTCGGTTTGTTCCTTTCATATCCAAGACTTCCTACGAGCTCCACACAGTAGCTTGTATCTACAATCCCACCATTTTGGGGGAGGCCAAGGCAGTATTGTCAGAAGTCTGAGGCCAGCCTGGATGACAAATCAAGTTCCAGGTCAGTTTGGGCTAAAGAATGAGACATGGTCCCTATAGTCATGGGCAATAAGGTGGAGGAAATCTCACTGGCCATGAGCCTCAGTTTCGTACCAGCACACATTTGTCCACAGGGTCTGCCATTCTGTCCTAGAGTCCTAGTTCTGTTCTCTTTCTTCGGTGTTCAGGGAGTGCCCTTAGCCTCTACTCCACGGAACCCCTCCTACCCTGCCTCCATCTCACTCCCAACACTCCCCCAAGATTCTCCCTGACCACACTGGTCTGGCTGTTCTCAAACCCCTCTGAGCCCCACCTGGCACCTCTCACACCCATCCATTCGGTGCTACCCTCTGCCTTCCTGTTCTGTGTGTCTGGGCAGCCTCGGTGACAAGTAGGGCCCGTTACCCCTTCTACTAAGCTCCCAACCAGCCTGAAAGCTTTGCCTAGAGGCAACTTTGGGACTTTCTGTGGGTGCAAGGGGAAGGTCTTGTGGGGAACACAGAGGCTCTGTGGGTCAGCCTCACGTGAGATTCTCAGCAGACAAAGGGGCTGAGGACTTTCCCATGGGGGCCTGCCTCTCTTCCCAAAAGGCATCAGGGGAGCAGCCATTCACTCAGGCAGGGGTAGTTACACACACACACACACACACACACACACACACACACACAGAAATTTGCAAAGGCTGGGATAGACGCCTTGAAACTGCCACACACGCATCCCACTTCGGGGCCCCCAGAACAGGGCCCAGTAAAGATTAGGCAGTATTTCCCCAAATCAACTGCCAAGTATGAGGCCTCGGGTCAGGATTGAGGGCTTCCCAGATGCACCCTTGGCTCTGGCCATTCTGAATCCAAAGGAACAGTCAAGACCCCATGGAGCCCCAGAGGCTGTGGATTTCAGAAGGGGAGGTCTCAGCCACAGGACCACTGCCACAATGAATTGTGGGTCATTTTACAAGGAGTCCCCAGGGGATTGGGGATGCTGCTCAGTCTCCAGCACCACGGAAACAGAATGACATCATCCCAGCGCTTGGGGGACAGAGGCAAGAGGATTTGAAGTTTAAGGTCATCCTTGGCTAAATAGTGAGTTCCAAGCTAGCCTGGGCTACATGAGACCCTATCTCAAGAAAAAAAAAAATCCCCAAAAAAGGCATCGTCTTCCCCAGAGGCCCTCAGAGCTGAGGCTATTTTGGGGTCCCTTCAGGCCAGCTGGAATCAAGGACAGGAAGACAGGGGTACAAATGGGGCTACTTTGAGCCAGCCTCTACTACCTTTTGCTCCAAAAAAAGGTAGAGTCAGGGAAAGGACAGAGACTCCAAAGCCATTAAAAAAAAAAAAAAAAAAAAAAGACAAGCTTGACCCTGAAGGAAATCTCTTTATCACTAATAACAGAGCAGTGAGCAAAAGCTCAGCGCAGTGATGCTAAGAAAAACCGCAGTGTCAGCGGAGGCCCCCAGTGACCTCAGGAAAAGGAGTTACTTTCACTGTGAGAGCTGATGGTGCTCTGAGGACCCAGCCACCACCCTGCTCCCAGACAGATACACCCAGACCCTGGAGGACAGGGCAGGAGTCTTTAGAAACACAGTCCTGTTCCCCATCATCGAGGCAAAGCTTGGGTGACCACTTCTGGGGACAATGCTTTGGAACTGTCAGACCCGCATCCCTTGTGAGAACAAGCAAGGACCTGGACCTGTCCAGTCCTAGTATCTGGAAGAAGCTTCGGAGAGCTGGTACGGTGAATAAGTGGCCATGGAATTCCCAAGACATCAGAAAATGGAGAGTCAGTGGCTCTGTCATGGGGGGGGGGGACAATCCATCACCCTCTCCAGAGCATCTGGGAGAAATATCTGGATACACCTGTGTGTTGAAGAAGACCTGGGGGCCTTTACTTGGGGGTTCCTGTTGCTCTCTAGCATCCTCACGCTAGGAAAGACAGATGTCTTTCGGCTGCAGAGTTAGAATCAGCTTGGAGCCCAAGGACCAGGGTTGAGCAGTGTGACCTTGGGTGACTCACTTCCTTTTTCTGAGCAATAATTTCCTCTGTCTGTAAAATGGACCGAGGCGGCTCAGGGTTTCGGGGCGCAGAAGATAACAGACAGGAAGGCCCTGGTAAACAGTTTCCTGCTGGGCATGTGTCTGGAGTCATCCTTGGGCCCGGCTAGTCCATACCCGTGTCCATTCTCTGCCAGTGAAGGAGTTCAAAATGATATGAGCAGTTCCAGCCCAGCGCCTAAAGATACTAAGAAGGGAACCATGGTCTCCAGCTCTCGAGACCTGTCCCTGCAGACTGTTTATGCAATATCACCTCCGAGGGTACACACAGTCAGCCCCTCCTCCGACCTTGGGGCTGTCCAGCCCAGACACCCCCTACTCTCTGGTCCCTGTGGGGCAGATTTCTCAGCAGGAATGGAAGTTGTAATCCAGTCTCCAGTCAGCAAGTTCTCCAGACCAAGGGATTGACTGGTATGTTGTGACCCGTTCAGGGTCACTCCTTCGAAAGGCTGCCAACCCCAGAGCAGAGACCACAGTTTTAGAACTTAATGCTCTCCCTCAAGCTTGACCTTGGCCAAGGTGCTCAATAGTGAGCTTCCTTCCATCTTTAGGCTGTTGTGGAGGCTGCACAAGGTAACTGAGGCCAGGCTCCCTGTACAGCTCTGGGCAGAGCGGAGATGTCCGATCGGTTTTTATAGAGTTAGTGCGGGGAGTGGGGGGAGCATGTTAAAAAACGGTAACTCTTTATATTTGCATTTGCTTATTCATTTTTTTATTAATTTTTTTTTTTGAGAACGCACACGTGACGATCAGACTACACGGGAAGGGCGTTTCTCTCCTTCAACCATGTGGGTCCTGGGGATTAAATTCAGGTTGATAGGTTTGGTGACAAACCCCTTTACCTGCGGAACCAATTCATTAGCCCTTTATTGGTTGTTGTTGTTGTTATGTTGTGTGTGTGTGTGTGTGTGTGTGTGTGTGTGTGTGTGTAGAGAGAGAGAGGTGGCACTCGTGCCACTCAGACAGTTTTATGGCATTGGCGCTCTCCTTCCTTTATGGGGACTCTGGGACTCGAACTCAAGTCATCGTTCTTGCATGACAAGCGCTCTACTCCCAGAGCCATCTCGCCAAGCTGTGATAACTCTTCTAACCCTCACAAGAACCCCTGTAAGGCACAGGGTGGTTAAGCGACTTTCCTAAAGTCAAGAGCCAAGCCAAAGTTAAGACTGGCTCTCCTCCCCTTCCGCTTCTTTTCAGAGCAAACTTCAGCGTGCGAGGGGGGTTCTATCTGGAAATCTTCGCTCTCCCTGCCCCCAGCAGGGTAGAGAGGGAACAGGGCACAAAGCTGGCAGGCCCCAGCTCCACACGGGACCAAACTATCTCTCCCCCAAAAGATGGCATTGTTGGCTAAGCTCCTTTGAGATCATCTCTTTGGAGGACCCAGCCGGACAGCAGCCGCCAGCACCCATTCGGAGCCAGTTACCCTTACATGTGCTCAGACGTCTGCCCGGGCTCAGGGGTTGAAGGCAGAGCGGAGTCACCTGGAAAGCAGAGGGGACTGCCCTGAGCGCTGGGCGGACTTGGCGGAAGGATAAAGACACCTGTGCAGCTTGCGGAGCCCTGCTTCTGCTCCCACGCCTCTAGGGACAGAGGACTCCGCTGAGCCGGGCTGCCATGGTCCACCAGCTCTGGCCGATTGGTACGCTTCCTCGGGCCCAGATGAAATCTCTCGAGTAATTTCCTCCCATTAGTCCTGTCTGTACCCTCAGGGCCAGCGCTCCTCCAGCCTGCAGACATCTGGAGGCCGGGCTCTTGGCTGGAAGACGCTCCCGGCAGTCAGAATGTTCTGGGTGCTTTCTGCTGGCAGCACAAAGCAGGTTTCTGTCCTTCCACCCCGGTCTCCACTCTCCACCCACGGTCACGGCACCCACCTCAAGGGGCTCACCCCCGGGCTTAGCCCTGCTGGCTGGGGACACTGAGAGCGATGGCCAATGGCCACTGCTTGTGCAAAAATCTGCCCCGAGCGAGGCACCCCGTGTCTCCAGCGCGAAACTCAAGCCGCCTCCTTAGCTCTGAAGGACAAGTATCATTCCTTATCCACCCTTAAGAAAGTTCCAGGGCGTCTTGCCTACAAGGCACACACGTCAGAGCTCTGACAGAAAACAGCTGAGGGTTCCGGGTGTGTGTGTGTGTGTGTGTGGTGTGTACAGTGTGTGTGCCCACGTGAGTGCCTGGGAAATCAAGAGGATGTTGAAGCCCTGGAGCTGGAGTGACAGGCAGTTGTGAGCCACCTAGTATGGATGCAGGGGATCGGGTCCTCTGCAGGAGCAAGAAGTGCTCTTAACCACTGAGCCATCTCTCCAGCACTTTGGAGGTGTTTGTTTGTTTGTTTGTTTGTTTAGTTGGTTGGTTGGTTTCTGCTTTGTTTTGTTTTGTTTTTGAGACAGGGTCTCATGTGGTCTAGGAGGACTTGAATTACTAATCCTCCTGTCTCCACCTCCCAAGTAATAAGATTACAGACATGCACCACCACACCCAGTTTATTTCATGCTGAGGATCAAACCCAGGGCTTTGTGGGTACCAGGTAAGTGCGCCCCTGCCCGGAGCTACAACTGAGCTAGATCCCCAAACATATTAAATCTTTTTTCCCTTTTCCCTTTTGAGACAGGGACTTGCTCTGTAGCCCTTGGACGTCCTTTATAGCCTATACCAGCCTTAAACTCAAGACCTTCCCGCTTCAGGCTCTTATGCAGCTGGAGTCACAGACCTGTGCCACTACACCAGGCCAGGGTCCAGCTTTTGATCACCAAGAGGTGAAGATGGCAACCAGCAGACAGGACACTCACAGGGACCAAACCAAGAGCCTGGGATGTCCTGAGTGGCCTCAGTGCTGAGGGTAATGCAAGCTCTAAAGGGAGAAAGGAGCCTTCAGACCTTCAAGGTGGGAAGGCTTTTTGGATCAGGGAAAGATCATTTGCAGCCTTAAAAACACAAAGGCCTCTCAGATATCGTAGAGATGATAACTAAGAAACTGAGATGCTACCACAGTATCTCAGGAGCTTGGGAACCATATGCGGAACCTTTGTGCAACAGCTACAACACTGGTGGGCATTTTTTAATGGCCACACTATGCCTCGGTCCTAATTTACACTCAGGAAAGGCACAGGTGAAAGTTCCGCTGGAGTAGTGAGATGGCCCAGGAAGTAAAGAGGATTACTCTCTACACCTGGTGATTGGAATTCAGCCCTGGAGACCCAGAAAATGTGAAAGGAAAGAACTCCACACAGTTCTCTGACCTCTGAGTGTGTGTGCGTCAGAGTACATACACACACGATAATAATAAAAATGATGATGATGTAATGAGTTCAATCCCCAGAACCTACATGGTGGAAGGAAAGAACCAGCTTCTGGAGTTTATGCACAGGTCTCCACATTCAAACAGTAGCACCCACCTGCACACACAAAATAAATAAACAAATGCAATAATAACAATAAACAACACACACACACAAGCAAGCAAACAAATAAAAATACCGCCAAAGCCAGTGAGATGGCTCAGTGGGTAAAAATGCTTACCACACATACTGATGACCTGAGGTTAAATCCTTGGACCACATGTAAAAAAGCCAGATGTGGCAGCACACATCTTTAATGCCAGGATTCATTCCTATGGCAAAATAGGGAGCACAGACAGGAGAATAAGTCAACAGCTCCAGGGCTAGCCATCCTAGAGCACAGTACCACACCCGAAATAACAGATTCTACCTCAAAAACAAAGTAGAAGGAGAAAACCAAAGGATGAAAAATTGTCCTATGAGCCGGACGGTGGTGGAACACAGCTTTAATCCTAGCACTCTGGAGGTAGAGGCAGGAAGATCTCTGAGTTTGAGGCCAGCCTGGTCTACAGAGTGTGTTTCAGGACAGAGAAATCCTGTCTTGAAAAGGTAAAAAAAAAAAAGGAAGAAGAAGAATGATCTAGGGTGGGTGCTGTCTACTTTTATGGCAAATTGACACAAGATAGAGTTATCTGAAAGGAAGGAACTTCAACTGAGAAAACACCTCTGTAAGATCCAACTGTAACTGATTAATGATTGACGGAGATGGGTGAATCCCACTGTGGGCAATGTCATCCTTGGTCTGGTGGTCCTGGGTTCTATAAAAAATCAAACTGAGAAAGCCATGGGGAGCTAGCCAGTAAGTGGCACCCCTCCATGGCTTCTGCAGGAGCTCCTGCCTCCAGGTTCCAGCCCTGCTTGGGTTTCTGTTTTGACTTCCTTCAATACCAAATAAACCCTCCTCTCCAATTTTCTCTTGGTCATGGTGTTTCAGTTAGAAACCCTAACTAGGACTGATGGGAAGCCAGTACAATTGATAGAGTGCTTGCCCAGTGAGCATAAAGTCCTTGGTTCATGCTCAGCACCACATAAACAGGTTTTGGTGGTGTAGGCCTGAAACCAAGAAGAGTGGGAGCTGAGGGTCATCTTTGGCAAGAAAGAAAGAAAAGAAAAGAAAAGAAAAGAAAAGAAAAGAAAAGAAAAGAAAAGAAAAGAAAGAAAGAAAGAAAGAAAGAAAGAAAGAAAGAAAGAAAGAAAAGAAAGCTCTAAAGCTGGACTGATGGTTCACACCTAGGCTTTTGGAGGATGGGATAGGAAGAATTCAAGTTTCTGGTCAGCCTTAGCTTTACAGTGAGTTCTAAGTCTGTGTGGGTTACATAGGAGAGTATTGTCCCCACCAAACAGACTGTCTGACAAATATCTAATGATTTCCCTTGGCTCATGAGACTTCCCTACTTCAGGGGCCTGGGCAGCCCAAACCAGTATTGATGCAGGCACGTCTCTCTTGAAGTTACAGGCAGCCCTACATCCAGGCAGAGACTCGACATACCCCTTTCCTGTATGCTTCTTGACTTTCAGCTCTGGGGTTAATGGCTGTGTACCCCTCATTGTTCTCCTGAAACCATGTAAGGGATACCTGCAGCTTTTGGACAATTCTGGGTCCAGAAAACAGAGGAGTGACTTGAATTTGCTTGACAAGCCCCTGATAGATTGGGGACCCAGGCACAGGCCTGAGCCTATCCAGTTCTTAAGTGACAGGGGCTTGGCAGACACGCCAGGCTCACCTTGCTGTCTCTGACCCAGATCATCCCTTCTGATGAGTGAACTTCAGGTCCATTTATTAGGAATCCAGTAAGGAATTTGGCCTGTGGGAAATAGTGGTAAATAGACCCTCTGAATCTGTAGGGCAGACTCCTTAATCCTCCCATCTTAGGCAAAGTGTCTTAGGGTTTCATCAGTAAAAATTACCTAGCTAAAACAGCTTTATTATTTAGGTTGGTCGGTTTTGATTTTTGTTGTTTAATTTTGCAAGACAGGGTTTCTCTGTGTAGCCATATCTGTCCTGGAACTTGCTCTGTAGACATGTCTGGGTTCATAGAGATCTGCCTGCCTCTGCCTCCTGAGGGCTGGGATCAAAGGTATGCACCACCACCATCTGGCTGGTTTTTGAGCTTTTTAAAGACCGGGTTTCTTGGTAGGTTTCTTGTCCTATACTTAAACTCACTATGTAGCTCATGCTGGTCCTGAACTAGCCATCCTGCTGTGTCAGCTTCCCATGTGCAAGGATTTTATCAAGCCAGCTTTCGTGTGTGTGTGTGTGTGTGTGTGTGTGTGTGTGTGTGTGTGTGTGTTTCTAGGCAGCTGCATCATGCCACTGTACCATTGTTATTGTGTGTGGCACACACACCCTCCCTTACACATACAGGGAGAGAGAGAGACTATACAGTTTCTAGGAATAACCCGCAGTCTGCCTCAGGGACTGTGTCCAGCTCTGCCCTGAGAGAAGTTCCCCTATAGGGAGCGAACCTGACTAGGGCCTGCAGTCACCCTTCAGGTGGCTCCTGACAAGTCCCGACAGGACGGCAAGTGGGCTGGCAGGCAGGAAGACGGCTGCTCTCTGTTGCTCCTGAGTCTCTCTCCCTGCTGTAATTTACTCAATCCATCTGGGGTGCCTTTGAGCCATTTGCTGGAAATGCCACATTTCAAGGATCTCCCTGTTAGAAAAGGTCACAGAGTTCACGAGGGCCTTTCATGTTAAAGGAACTTGAAAGGAAAGGAGAGGAAATGTGTATTTTCAGACTTAGCTATGATTAAGTGGGCTCAGGCCATGAGAACAGTCAGATGATTTACATGGCATTACATGAAGAGACAATTAGCCTAACAACTTCCGAAAAATAGCGAGCTCGGGAGCACCCATTTATTAGAGCCTTGGAATGTGCCAGGCTTTGTGCTGAGCTCTTTACTAGGAGACAGTGATTCACCCAACCTCATGCTAGCATGAGGGAGAGGCAGGCCCAGATCGTCCACCCTTCCACCCGTGAGGATGCTCAAGCTCTGGGGCCAGTGATTTGCCCAGAGTCCCACAGGGCAGAAACCCAGGAGCTTCCTCCCTCCAACTGTAAAGCCTGGGGGGGGGGGGTGTCTTTCTCCGGCCTCTGAGGACCATCGAGTTCACCTGGTCATTTGCATAATGATGAAGTTACCACCTGTGGCTTGGCCACAGAAAACCTGGATCTCCCCCATAGCTGGTCTGCAACCCCAGCTCTCTGGGAACTTCCAGGGGAGTAGCCACCAAAGGGCTTCGCCACTGAGACACACCATTCTGTGAGAGCTCCTCACCCCTTTGAGACAGGGTCCCATGCCCCTGACGGACCATAAACTTCTGATTCTACATCTGCCTCCTGCCTGTATCTGCCGAGTGCTGGACTCACAGGCATGAACCACCAGCTTCGGTTTACACGGCATCAAGCCCAGTGCTTCGCACGTGCTAGACAAGCACCCTGTCAACCGAGCCACATCCCCAGACCTCTGGTTCTCCACTGTCCCTCCATGAAATAGGAATCACCCCCCCAAAAAAAAACCAGGATCCCCAGCATTTTGTTTGCCAGTGCCACGTAGCTAATTTCTGGGCTTGAGGCCAGCCTGGTTAAAAGAAAAAAAAAGGCCCTTAGGGATTTAGGGATTTCAGGGATGTGACAAAGATATGAGTGTGGCAGTTAGGTACTGGGTCTGGGTCTGATCCCCAGAGGCTGGAAGCTCAGCTCAGCACCCTCATTTTGAAGCTGTGACACCTTGGGTGACTCACACAACCTCTCTGAGCTTTAGTCACTCATTAGCGAAATGGGGACTATTGTCCCCATGTCCCAGGGTTTAGTGATGATAAGTGTGATGATGTGCGAGAGGCTCCTAAGGATGCCAGCACACTATTATCATCTGTGAGGTGATGATCGCAGACTCAGTGCTGTCTGGGCAAGGGGCTTCTGCTGGGAGATAACACCTGCCTTCTTTATGTTCGTATTATTTATTTTTATTTAGAATAAAATACATAGAATCTCACTATGTAGCCCAGGCTGGGTTAGCTCTCCAAACCGTGGGGGCTTTCCACACCCAGGTGAATTCCTCCCCCGCCCACCATCCCAAGCCATACTGACCCCTCTAGGTCTCTTGATCCCACTATGCCTGCACTTTTAGACTTCTGTGGAGACGGAGGCGGAGACTCAGCCCCTCTACCCCTGCCCTCCCAGGCCTCAAGCTCTTTTTTTATCCCTTCTTGACCGCCCCCCCCCCCTCGCTCATCCCAGTGGGGTGAGGCTTGGAGCCAGGATGCCTCAGGGTAGTGGTTCCCGGGCTTGGGGGATTTCACAGCGCTCTAAAGTCATCCAAAGAAACTGGAGGGTGGGAGGGTGAGCAAATCAGGGAAAAGTATATTTTCTTTTGCCAAATAAGGGCATATAAAACATTCCCTTTTCAGTTCCATCTGAAGATAGGCCACTTCTGCACCAATAAAGCAGAGAGGCCTTGCTCTTTGATAAAAGGGCAATACCTCGCTGGGGGGCAGGGGAGGGAACCCTGGAGAGGGGGCGGAATCACATCTCCCCTTCCCTGACTTTTCTTCAGGGAACTTCGACACCCCCCCCCCAATGGCCTGTGGCAGTTGGGACCTCATGGTCTGCCAACCATTATGGAAGCGACTTTGCCTAAACTGGAGTGGCTCATAAACACAGGAGGATCTGCAGTGCCTAGACTCAAGACGATCTCGATTCCCGTGCAACTTTCTCAAAGAGGTGCTCCCCGCCAAAGCTTTGCCCACAGCCTCGGAGTTGATGTGAGGGAGGCCTCCATCCCGGGCCTTTCCTCTCCTGTAGAGCTCTCCGTTGGAACCCCTGCCCTGCCCCCAATCCAGAGAGGATGGGGTCAAAACCAGCGGCAAGCTGGCACCTGTGGGGAGGAAGACTCGAGAGGCGCCAAGGGCGGGGTCTGCACCGCATCTCTATTGCCAAGCTGAGCACTAATGGCCAAGTCCCCCAGAGCTGGGAAGGGGGAGGGAGGAATGGGTATCTCAGCCCGGAGCTGGAGGACCCAGAAGCCCCGCTGGCAGGGCGCTGATAGGATCTCAGAGCTGAGAAGCAAGGCCCTGTCTCTTTGATCCTCGGCCAGGCAGGCTGGGCCTGGACCGGGAGGGGCGGTGCGGCTGTCTTCCGGCCGGCTTTGCGCCGCTGCCAGGGGTCCTGTGGGGCCCGGACTCGGAGAGGCGGCCAGGGTCCTCCTCCACAAATTAGCCACTGTTCCAGCTGCTCTCGAAAGAGGTGGAAGGGTCGATCCACACGTGCTTGGGACGGAGGTGTGCGCGTCTTCAGCTTACTGTGTCACTATCCAATTGGCCTAGTTGTAGCCAGTCAAGGCCGCAAGCGTGGGTACGGCCCCTGGGTGCCAAGGAGATGCCCCTGAAGAAGAGGCCCTAGGTACAGTCAGGGTCAGTGGGCCCTGGATGTCACTTCCCAGATGGAGTACTGCCTAAAGACCCCAAGATCATATTCCATGGCCCACGTGGCCGCCCAGAAAGTCTCAATTCTTGGACAGCAGGTTCTAGACGTCGAACTTAGTTGGGAAAGTCATGGAGCGCTGGAGAACCCACGTGAGTGGCTTATGGTTTTTCCTCGCCTCGGGGCCGCCACATGTCATCTATTTGCCGTGTTTGAGTTGCACATGCAACAGGCAGGCGCTCGCTCGATAAAGATGTAAGGGAGCGAACGCTTGTGCTTCTGTGAGCAGGGGGTCTGGAATATGGCCGGCGGGGGATGGTGAAAGGGGCAGGTGTGTGCGTCTGTGTGTGCCATGGTCCCTCCTCTAGCAGCTCCAGCTCAGGCCAAGGATGCTGTCACGCCAACGTTCCAAAACACCCACACGTCCCACGGCTCTAAGGAACCCCATTCTCCGCAGTTGGAGGAGGAAGTTGGGCGCAAGTTGTGGCTGTCTTGTAGGTAAGGAAACGGGAGTTCCACAGTTGAGCGATGGATTTCAGGCTGGAGATGGGACTGGCTCGAGGAGAGCGAGCCCTTTAAGACTATGCCCAGTGGGCCCGTCCCGGTCTCTCCAGGGAGAGCAGGGGCGGGGTCTGAGCGCGCCCCGCCCACCGCGGCCCCGCCCCGGCGCCCGCTCCGCCCCCGGCACTCTGCCCGCGGCGCCTTTGATGTTCCGACCCGCCAGCTCCCGGAGCGGCTGTGCCCCGCGCCCTCGCCCCGCGCCCACTGGCCGCTCAGGCGGAGTCAGCGCGCGCTCCGCCCGCCGCGCTCCGGGCTCGGAGCTCCGCACCCTGGGCTCGCCGCCTCCCAGGCCGGCTCTGCGCCCCTCACCCGGCGCCCCGGCGGGCGCAGCGCACCATGCCGCAGCTGGACTCCGGCGGGGGCGGTGCGGGAGCAGGCGACGACCTCGGCGCGCCCGACGAGCTGCTGGCCTTCCAGGACGAAGGCGAGGAACAGGACGACAAGAACCGCGACAGCTCCGCGGGCCCCGAGCGGGACCTGGCGGAGCTCAAGTCCTCACTGGTGAATGAGTCCGAAGGCGCGGCCGCAGGCGCCGGGGTCCCGGGTCCCGGCGTCCGGGTACATGGAGAGGCCGAGGGGGCGCCCGAGGTGAGCCCGGCCCGCTCCTCCCCGGGGAGCCTCGTCCCGAGTTGGGATCGTGCGGACCCGCCCCCCCATCCCCGTGCCCACACCCTCCCCCCGTGTGGTGTCCCATCTCTGAAGCCCCTCGTGTCCCCTCTGCCCCTCACGGCCTCTCTGCTTCTCTCCGCAGGCCCTGGGCCGAGAGCACACTTCGCAGAGACTTTTCTCGGACAAACTTCCAGAGTCCCTGGAAGACGGTGAGTTCTGAGCCGCCGGGGAAGACGCTAGAACCTGGGGTGGGGGAGTGGGGGGGCGGGTTTCCTGGGCGCCGCTGAGCTGGAGTCACTTCCGGTGCCCTGACCTTTATATGAGTAAACAGACCCCCGCCATCTCCGCCTCCCCTCCAGCCCAGGTGATTGACTAATTCTTCGCCCTGAGGAGCAAGCCTTGGCTAAGGTTCCCAGGCAGGAGGGCGCGGTGGGGAGTCTAGCCGCTGAGTGGAGGCCTGGGCTCTGGGTCTTACCCCCACAACTTGGGGATATTCCCACCCATTCGAAGGTCCCTGGTCTCTGTCAAGTCACGAACTTGAAGAGGACCCCTTGGCAGTATTTTTGTCTCTCTCCGGATCAGAGAGCCCTCAGCCCTTAGGAGCAGCTGGCCGGGTTGGTGTCTCACCCAGCTGTGGTTTTTCCAGGCCTGAAGGCCCCGGAGTGTGCCAGTGGCATGTACAAAGAGACTGTCTACTCCGCCTTCAATCTGCTCATGCACTACCCGCCGGCCTCGGGACCCGGGCAGCATCCCCAGCCTCAAGCCCCGCTGGTAAGTGACCCCAGCAGTCAGGCCCTGTCATGGGCTGGCCACCTCCTTGCCTATTCAGGTGAAGCTTGGACAAAAAGGGACTTCTCTGCCAGATGCGAATTCCTAGATGCTCTTACCCAGTTCACACCCAGTGGAGTCTGACCCAAAGGGAAAACTGAAGGAGGAATACCTGGGCTCCGCTCTTTCCGCGGTTGGCCTTTGTCTTCCCAACTTGCTCAAGCAGGTGCCTTTGTTGGATGGAGCTGGGGTTGTGGGTGGAAGTCACCAAACCTCTGAGCTGAGCCCCTGCCCTGCCCTAGCGTGATGTGCACACTCTGAGCAAGAGCTCTGTGGTTAGCTTTCTCCAGAGAAGCAAGGGAGCTCGGGTGTGAGGAGAACGGGTAAGAGCCTGAATCTCTTCCACTTCCTAGTTGTGCCTCAGGAGCTATGCTCCCATGCCAGCAATGCCTAAGCCTTGCCAGAGACGCTTGCCGCACGGTATGAGTTTTGATCAGGCTGGTCTTGTCTCACACACCAGGAAGGGTTTGCTAAGTGTGCTCTGTGGTTAGGGGTCAGCTACATGAATTAGCTGATGTCAGCCTGGTGACATGGCTGTGCTCCTCGTGAGCCAGGCCTGTGGCCCTTGGCTGCTGGTAAAGTGTGAGGAGCTGGTTCTGAGCTGGGTAGCATGGAAGCCCTACTTTTGAAAAGTTCCTACAAGGATCCCAGGCTGTCCTCAGCTGGGAATTAGGGTGTACGGAAAGCATGGAGGCCTGTTGGGTATAGCCATAAGCCCGGTGCAGGTTGAGACCCCGGGCTAGAGGTTAGGATGGCGAAGTGGCAGGGGCCACCCTGAAGACTGTGGGTGATTCCAAGAACGGTGGTTCTGAAAGCGGCCCCTATTGAACCTAGTGGCAGGCGAGAAGAGAGATGCAGGCTATTCTCCAGAAACAAGCTTTGGCTAAGGTTCCCTGTTAGGAGGGTGGGGAGGGGAGTCTGGGCTACTTAACAGGGGGAAGCCTGGTAGACTCCAGAAATGGACTCCCGTTCTTCACCAGGAAGCTGTGCGTGTCAACTGTTTGGTCTGCCTGCCTTTCTGCTCTGGGATGGCTTGGCATATGAGGTGCTTCTCCTGTATGTGAAGAGGTGGCTGGCTCCCGACACTACTGCTTGACAGTTGCCACTTGCCCTAGATAGAGACTTTGTGCTATGTACAAGCAGTGCTTAACAAAGATAACCTTTTAAAGTCCTCTAATGGGTGTAAAGCCATTGATCTGGGGGCCAGTTGGCATCACCTACCACTTTGAAATCACTGGCAAGCATTGTTTGGGCTGGAACTAGGTTCACTGTGGCAACCATGACTCGACAAAAGGCAGAGCCCCCAGAACCTTGGGACTTTCAGGGCTGCACAGCAACACAGGGAAAGGGCAGTGTGGGTTAGAGGTTTGCTCATAGATTGAGCCAGGGATAGGAGATGCCTAGAACTGGGGGGGGGGGGGGGGGGCAGTATCCAGCCTCAGGGTAAGGGTGACTTGGAGAGATACAAAAGTAGGAGAATGGTGGGTTCCCAGCGTCAGGACGAGCACCACTCAGCCTGCCCCGGGCTGTGTGTGTTTTTGCTTTGGCGTCCTCCGCAAGCTGCCACAGGTGGATAGCTAGCTATGTGTCCCTGTTCCCCTACCCTCCCCCTCAGCCACTGCCCTCGCCTCACCACTGCCTTCTGCTAACTATACTGACTTTCCTGGCTCTGCAGCATCAGCTGCTGAGCAGGGCTAGAAACAGAGCCGGGGGGGGGGGGGGGTTGGGGGTGATGTATAGGAGGACATGGACACTCAGAGGATAACTGAAGTCTGTGCTCTCCACTGTGGCGTGGGTTCTGAGAAGGGAGCCCGGGTCCGTTCTCCGAATTTGCACACGTGTTTTTAGCTGCCGTGCCATCTTCCTGGCCCAAGAGAGTCTCTTTAACAAACCCGACCGAACACAACACATAAAAGTCATAAAAAGTCAACGCAGCCTGCAACCCACGAAGAACTGTGCTGGGGATTCATGGATAGTTTGGTTTTACAAAGCAAAGTTGGTCGTTCTGTGTTTGGGGAGCACATCTGTCCCCCTGACTGGGAAAGACACCCTCATTCTCTTTAACAGGTAAGGAGTGCCTTGCAGGGACCCTGGGGGCAGGGAGTCTTTTGCCAAAGCTGATTCTTTCCCACACTCCTCTATAGGAAGACAGACAGTGTGCGGCTCATGCCCCGCCGACTGGGCCTGGATATAGGCCTCCTTTCTCTTTGCCCAGCATTTTCCGGGGGTATAGAGAAGCTCAGTAGTTACGCTGAGATGCCCAAGACCAATGCGTAGGCTTCCCTAGGTACCAGGGAAGGTCTGCTCCAGGGACCTTCCCTGCCCATATGCTACTGGGATGCCCGCGTGACTACCCCATCAGAGACATCTACACAGGCTACCTCCAGCCTTGCCCAGAGCAGTGAGCCTGACTCAACAGCCAGCTGCCATGGAACCCAGACTCTCAGCCCCTGCCCCAGTAGCTTTTTTGGTATTTGGTTTCCTTTTCACCTTCCCTGGCAAATTGGCCGCAGGTGTTGGTGGGGTATCTTCCGAAGTCTTGCAGGCAGTTAGCGTGGCCTAGAGCAGAGGCCGTGAGTGTGCGAGGTTTTTGTTTGTGCGTTTATGGATGAGTGTGCGCTCGTGCATGCTGCTGCATGTGCGTGCATGTGTGGGGGTGTCACAGAACCATCTGCGGGAGTTGTTTTTCTCCCTGCACCATGTGTGTCCCAGGGTTCAAACTCGGGTTTTTCTGTCATGCTTCACAGCACATCCTGCTTGGTTTGTGGTGTGCGTGTGTTTGTTTGTTTGTTTTATCTTATTTCCTCTGACTTGAGACTCGGAACAGAGTTGGGGTAGGGAAGGAGTAAGCTGCTGGGCTTGGCTGGGTTGTGAGAGTTGGTGCTGTCGGACCCAAGGTATCATCCTTTAGGGAGACTCCGGCAAGTGGCTTTGCGTGCCAGTGCTATCCCAAACAGGACAGAGACGACATGAGTCTTTGGCCCCTTCTGTGGGTTCATGTTGAAGCCTGCGGCCTGGAAAGCCTTTCGCCATGTGGGTGATAGGCAGCACAGTTCAGTGGTTGTCAGGGGTTGCAGGTAGTTGAGAACTAGGGCTGACTGCTAGTGGCTGTGGGGTTTCTTTTGGGGAGGGGGGTGATGAGTGTGTTGTAGAATGAGGTTGTGATGACCGTTGTACAACCTTACCTAGCTACTAAAGCCACGGAATTAGACACTTGAAAGTGGTGCATTTTATGGTGTGAGGGTTATGGCTCAACCTTTTCTTTTTTCTTTTTCTTTTTCTTTTTTAAGCTGAGGCTTTGGCCTTGGCAGAGGCCACATTTCCCTGCCCCCAGTCCCCACAGCTCTCTGGTACTTGTACATGTATTTATCCAGTGGGTCCAATAGCAGTTCTAGTTTGGAGAAGGATGACATAGGACTCATGCTTGGGCCCCTGTCCATTGAGCTTTCCTCTGTTCCTGGGTTGAGGTCCAGGCTGAAAACTATGCGGTAAACTTTCGGAGGGCTAGGGTGAGGGGTTAGGCAGGACTTGGGGGAGCCAAGGAGGGAAGTCCTGTTGCCCAGCGGGCTTCCTGTCAGAGCTGGGTGAGTATCAGCCTTCCCCACAGAGAGGGTTTGCTCCAAGTCTTAATGGTGGTAGGGCACCAGTTAGGGCATAGTGAAGCTTTTTAGGGGGAGTTTAGATATGGCACCAGGATGCCACATGATAATAAGCAGGGTTATCCCTGGGCATGCCCATCTATTTTAGAAGGCCCAGCTATGGGTGTCCTAAGCAGAGCCGGCCCCATCATGGGCTGTCAGGGATTCCAGTGAGCGGCTTGTTGTTCAGCAGAGGAAGATGAAGAATGGCCCCAGCATGCACTGTGGCCTCCCTCTGGACAGGAGTGTGGCTCGGGGATGTTTCTCCAGATACAGCCCAGACCTTCCTGTTCTTCACCTTGTCATATCACCCACCAAGTATCCTCACGGTTGCTTTCTCTTAGATGCGAGCAGATGTCTCCTCCAGGGTCCCCTCGCCTCCCTCTCCTCCCTGACCCATACCTTCACCCACAGTCACAAAGCAGTGAAAGGGCTCTGTAGGAGCTTGGGTCAGATCACATGTCTCGCCTCATTGAACCTCTCAGGGCTTTTGCGGGAAAGTCTAAGGCATCTACCACAGCCTGAGGGCTGAGGCTCCCCAAAGTAGCCAGCTCTGTGTCCTCGTGGGGTTTACACCTACAAGATTCCCCCTCACCTCAGATTTTCCCGCTTGTGCCCTCAGCTTGCCGTCCTGCCCCCTGGCTTTTCATGTGGCTTCCACCTTCTCGTTCCTCATTCAGGGCTTATTTCACACGACTCCTCCAGGAGCCTCTGACCGGTCTTCCTCAGGCCTTGGCTACCTTGCTCACCCTGACAGTTCATCAGACCAAGGTGGTGGGCACTGCTGTCCAGGGGCACTTGGTGTGCCCTTCTGTTAACATCTCCCGGTTTCCCATCTGGGGAGTGAACTAGCAAGCACCCTTGTAGAAGCAGAGTGAGGATTTGCAGCTTTGCCAGAGAGGTGTCAGGGCAGTTGGTGGCAGGCATTAGCCATGGTTTGGTCTTGGCTGTCCTCACCCACGGGCCTCCACTTGGCTTCCCGTCTAGAGAGCTGTGCTTCTACTTTGGGCCAGACAGGTCTGATTGTAGACCCTTCAGGTATAGGGCTCGGGCTGCTGGGCCTGGTACCTGCCCTGCCCCAGTGGCTTCTTGGGTGAGATGTGCTATTCCTGAAAGTCCCCACACACACATACCACAGAGTAAGTTTAGTCCACACAGAGCCCTCATACTGAATGTGAGGAAGTCAGGTTTTGTAAGGAAAAGGGAGACTATATCACCTCTCTTTGGCTGCCGAGCCATTTGCAGACCTTTCCTAAGCGCTGCACACAGAGCCTCCTGGTTTGTAGGGCCCTGTCGAAGTACAGCCCAGGCAACACCCGTGGGCTTCATCCAGTCCATTTGGGGGCTTTTCCTAAAGCGCAACATCCAGGGTAGTTCTGGGACCAGGAAGTAGTGCAGCCCCAGGTTTTGGCCTGTGACTGTTCCCCGGCCGTACAAAGCCTGATGCCCCTGGACTGAAGGGACATTTTGTCTTTGTTGCTCTGCACTCACTGGGTGGGCAGTGGGACTTGGAAGTTCCTGGTAACTGTGTTTCTTTGAAGCCTGGGAAGGCTGGGAAGGTTTGGTGGAGCATTTGGGCTATCTGCTGCCTCTCCTCTGTCCCCAAGCTAGAAATCTCCGAGGGTGGCTTGCGCCTTGCCACTTTCGTCAGGGTCAGGAAGCCTCCCTTTCAGAGCCCTGCTTAGAGCTAGCTGGGTTTCTAGCTCCACCCTACCCAGGGCCAGCGAGGAGGCCTGCTTCGGACCCCTTTGGAAAGACAGTGTGAGCTAGCTCACTGTCCTTAGGCTTGGAGGGCAGCACAGAAGGTGCCAGAACCAGGGTTCTGTCCCAGCCTGCGCTGAGCCGTGTTTGTGTGCAGTCAGAGGAGGCCGTGGGGTTGTACTCTGTAGAGACCACAGCCCTCCCCACCACCCCTGAAAGCAGCAGGGTTGAGTTGAACTGGAAAGCATTCTAGGAGTGCCAGTTTAAAGCCCTACTGCTGAGGTTAGATTAGGTCAGGGTGGGCCTAGAGCCTGGGTGGGGGTGGGGAGCAGCTACAGTCCCTCTGAGGCTCCTCGGGTCTGTTGTGGTCCCAGAGCCATAGAGTCACACGCCCTCCCCCCTTGTGACTGGGGTTTCCTGCCTCTGTGTACAAACAAGGCTCTGTTGGAGGAAACAGGTGTTTTATCGGGTCACAGGAACCCCACCATCCCCCAGCTGTCCAGTGCTCGGATTCTTCAGCAGGTGGGGAAAGGGAAGCCAGGTGGGGAGGAACTCGTCATAGCACAAAGGAAAAGCATTTAGTCTGGAAGGTTCATCATCTGCCGCCCTCTGAAAGCAGGGATGTGAGGGGCCGTGCTCTCTGGGGGGAATAAAACATTTGTGGAAGTCCATTATAGTGGAGGCCTGAGACCGGGACAGGGAGCTGTGGGCCCCTACACCTCAGGCTGGCCTGGGGTCCCCCAGATAGCCATCAGCGCCTGCTAGAACCTTGGCTTCACACTCTCCGTCTTTTGAGCCACGTGGATGGGAAGTTATCACTGCCCCCCAGAGTTCAGTCCTTGGAGAGACACACAGAGCTGCTCCCCACGAGCCCCAGTTCCTCACTGAGGTTCTGCTCAGCTGGATAAAAAACACAAAAGAGTGAAAGCGGCTGCTGCGGGGGCAGCTGGTGAGGCTTCCTGAGAGAAGCCTCTGCAGGAGAGAGTGGGAGGATGCCCTGGGTGGGGCACAGTAGAGCAGAGGAGAGAGGCCTGATGGGCTTGTTTCCTGTCACCTGGACAGACCCAACCCCAGGGTCCTCGAGGAATGTGCAGTGAGGCTGGGAAAGGGCTGCCACCAGGCGTCCACCATGTGACCTTGAGGCCCAGGCCTCACTGGTTCCAGAGCCTGGGAGGGGTGGGTAAGCACGTGCAGCGGGCTGGCAGCCCTGTCAGGGCAGGGCGGTGCCCACCACAGATGGTTTGGGTTGGACATGGAAGCAGAGGGCCGTGGCAGGCAGAGCTGGCAGCTGGGGCAGGGTGGACACTGGGAGCAGCAGGGTGATTGGAGGAATGTGAGCAGAGACTAGGCTAGGGAGAAAGGAGGGGGTTGGCCAGAGAGCCCCAAAAGTGGGCGCTGCTGTCGTGTAGCCCACTGGTGATCCAGTCAAGGCGGAGGAGCAATTCTAACCAGAGTTCATCTAGCAGTGCTCTGAGGTCCCAGGGATTTAAGGAGGTCCCTGCAGCCCAGAGCGTTCTCTGCTGCCTCCTTCAGGCAGTCTGTAGCCTCCCCTCACACACTGAGGTGCATGCCTTTAATCTCAGGGTTTGGGAGGCTGAGGCAGAGGGATTGATGAGTTCAAGGACAACCCGGACTAAATCATACAGTCTGAAAAACAAAACAAGACAAACAAACGAAAAAACAGAAATGAAAAACCCACAACAACAAACCACCTACAAACAAAAAAACTGGACTCTTAAAAAAAAAAGACACTGCAAGGCTGGAGATGAAGCTCAGTTGGTAGAGACTACCCAGCTAGCAGAAAGCTCTGGGTTTGATCCCCGAGTTCAAGGCCAGCCTGGGCTACACAAGACCCTGTCTCCAAACAGTCGAGTGTGGTTTGGGTCGTGGGCCTCAGACTGGAAAGCTTTCCTTAGCCTGGGTGGGCTCATCGGTTTTGTTATTTCTGTGTTTGTTTTTGGTGGTGCTGGGATTGAAACAGAACCCCTTTATCACTGAGCTGTATCCCCAGACCCACCTCTCGGTAATAATCCTGTGGAAGAGCAGGACTCTTAACCAAAGCGCCATCTCTCCAGCCCTCCTGCGTGTCCTTTTTGGGGTGAGGTCTCACTGCATTTCCTACGCTGGCCTTGAACTCACTCTGTCGCACTTGCTGCTCTTGAGCTCCTCTGATAGCAGGCTCCTGGGCAGCTGGGACGAGAAGCTTGCGCCACCAAAGCTTTAGTAGAGTTTGTTCTTGCCAGAGGTTTTGTCCCATCTGCTACCTGCTGGCCCATTTGGTACACAGGGCTCCTCTTGGCACAGGCCCTCGGCGTGGAGGGTGTCTGTCACTTGCCGGGGGCCTTTGCCTCAGGAGAGCTGGGAAGGGTGTGAGCTTTGGTCTCTCCTGCCGGGAGGCTGCTCTTGCGGCCTGTCCCCACCCATGGAGACTGCCTCCCTGGACTGCACCCAGATTCTGCCTTAGAGCCAGAGCCAACCGGGTGACACAGCCTTCCCTGGAGGCCCTGACTCTACAGCCAGAACTCCCTGGAGATCAGAGGAAGCAGACACGCTGTCAAATAAATACGCTTCCTCCTCAAGCCCTCATCCCCCATTAAAACAGCCACCTCCCGCTCCAAGAACAGGGGAGCCGTCTAGGCCCCACACTGTCTGCTTCCAGATGACGTGTGTATAGCAGAGACTCAGGCCTGGGTGGCCAGGCCTGGGCCTCAGGGAACAATGGTGTGTGGGCTCAGGATGGTTAGCGCTGCCTAAACCCCACTAAGTCTGAGCACACCTCAGCCAGTGGTAGTGGATCACTCCCTTCAGGCTGGTTTTCCTGTGATGGCAGAGGATTGTGGTGGCCTCTTGGCCTCTCTGGGTCTCTGTGTCCTCTCCTCAATGGGTGGGAATCTTGACCCCAGCACTTTTTAGAGAAAACCACTCTTTTCTCTAAAAATTCTTGAGGTCCAGATAGGTATAAATTGGAAAGGACTGTTAATAGGATGGGCATTGAATAGGATTTGTTGGCCATTGTAAGGACCAGCCTCACCATTAGGCAGTAGGGTCCACGGAGAGGGAAGGACAGGTGATGGGAACCCAGGATGGAGACGCTGAGTAACCCTGACTTGTCTGTGTTGTCAGGGGCCCAGCCTCCTGGCCTGCTGGGCCGCCATCTGAAACGCATTACTGATGCTTTGTAAACTCCCATCATTCAGCCACATGAAAGCCTCAGACCTAAAAATAGCTGCACCCGGAGGACGCCCCGCACTGGTGGGGCTCAGCTGACCTCTGCACACAAACCCTCCTCCATGCCGCCACCCCTGCCCAGCAGCCCCGAATGGCAGGGCTGTGCATACCCACCCACCCACCCACCCAGTGTGGGCGGCCGCTGCCTGAGGCTGCTGGATCCAGACATGGCCTTTACTCTGCTGGCCAAGGCTTCAGGCCCAAGGCCTTACCTGGGGCAGACTGTCTGGAACAGGAGAAAGACTGCTGGAGGGCACGATGCGGACCCTTCTCTTGGCTTGTCCTTGCCTGGAATGAGTGGGAGGCTCGCTGAGCAGCAAATGGAACCATCCGAGGGCACCGAGGCCAGCCTAACACTGATCTGGCCACTGGCCAGTGTGGGACAGGAGGGTCACTGGCTGGGGTGCTGGTAAGGGAAGGGTGGGCCTGGCTGCTGATGGGTGGGGTGGAAAGCCAGCAGCAGCGGCGGGGTCCTCCGGCTGCCAGCACTGACTCCTTACCCTGCTGTCTGTGGGTTCCCTCTCCCTATGGTCTCTGTGACCAACTGCAAACCACTCTTTTCTCTAAAAATAAACATGCTTATGGGATTGGGGGACGCTTTGTAGCTATCAAAGGAAATAATAGGGTGTTTAAGAAAATTACATTGCGTTTTAAATAACCAGCATGAAAGTCATTAAGTTTGAAGTTTTCACTCAGATCATATGGCTCTGTGGCCGCCTGGTGGCCAGGCAGGCAGAGGGTGGGTGGGCCTCTGATGGCTTGTGGAGAGCAGTGGGGTCTTTGCCAGGCATGGCTGGACACGGGTGTGCCGGTTGCGGCAGCCACCCCAGAGTGTGATGGTGGGCTTTGAAGCAGTGTGCGGCCCCGGGAGCAGCCCTGTGGGTGGGGATGTAGGAACAGACAAAGCAGGGAGATCCAAGGCCAAAAGGTTGGTGGCTGTGTCAAGTGGAACGTGGAGAGATTGTAGCCGTGATCAGAAGGGGCTAGAAGGAGAGCGTCCAGGCCATATCTGTCCTTTCAGTACTGGATTCTCGGTGCCCACTCAGGGGCTGGCACTCGGTAAGTGCCTAGAAAACAGAACATCTCTTGCAACTAGATGTATCTTCTTTCATGACAGAGCTTCAAAACAACAAAACGAAAAACCACGTAGGTTCCAGGTGTTTGCCTGGCAAACCAGGGCCCTCCTTAGGTTCAGTTCCCAGCACTGCATAAATTGGCTACAGCGGTAGATTACCTCTTACGATCAGGCAGGAGGATCAGGCTTTCAGGGTCATCCTCAACTAAGCAGTGAGTGCAAGGCCAAGGCTACAAAACACAAGGTCCTGTTTTGTTTTGTTGGGGGTTCTTGTTTGGTCGGGTGGTTGCTGTGTAAGCAGAAAGATCTGCGTCTAGCCCCCCAAAACCCGTGCAAAGCTCAGTGGTTGTGTACACTCACACAACCAGTGAGGTGCCAGGGAGGCAGGTACAGGCTGGCCATGGAGCTCTCTAGCCGGCCAGCCTGGCTTGTAAGCTCTGGCTTTACTGAGAAGAGACCCTGTCTCAGGAAATAGAAAACAAACAAAAAACACCTTTCACTTCTGGCTGCCGCAAACACACACATTCAGGCACATGTGTTGTCAGACTTTTTAAAAAACTTTTATTTACATTTCTTGTATCTTTTTCTCCCTCTTCTACCCCAGTCCCTTTTAACACCCCAACACCAGGTGAGAGAGAAAGTGTTAGTGGGAATGGGGCGCAGTTCTCTTCGCTGCTTCCTGCTGGTTAGGGTGGTCCGTCCCACATCCAGGACCAAAACAAAAACATGTTTATATCCACAACACACATGTTCCTATACGGACAGGCACATTTACATAAACACACATGCACACGCAGCGTGTTCTCTTACTGCCTTCATTCTGCAGGTGGGGAAACTGAGGCTTGGAGAAGTGCCTGGCGGTCAGGATCTGGATGTGGGCCTTCCCCTGCTGTCCACGCTCCTCCTCGTTGCTTGTCTCCCTTTGTTCTAGAATGTGAGGGGCAGGAACAGCTCGGGCTGTGATGCTGCGTGGTTTCCTTCTGGCCCCAAGAAGAGACTTGGGCTCTCCCTGACCCTCTTAAGTCTAGGCCAGACTGACCCTCTCCTTCCACATCTGGCAAGGTCAGTCCCCACACAGTGGAGAAGGCCGCATCTCTTGGTTGAGAGACAAGACTACAGGGCTTTCCCCCTCCCACCCCCGCCAAGGAAATGTCACATGGAAAACAGTTTGTAAACTGACCTGTAAGGTTGAGCCAAGTTTGGTGTATAGCAGAAGATGGTTAGAAACTGTCTCTTGTGGAGTTTTCCTTGCCGGCTTGGTCCTCACTTAGCCCAAAGCCTGCTGCTAGGCTTCTTGGGCCAAGGTACCCCCTCTGGGGTGTTAGCCTGGAGAGTTTCCTAGGCTCTGAGTCCTTGGGAAAAGCTGGGCTAAGGAGATGGAGGGTCCCCTGAGGCCTGAGTGTGATACCTGTCGACAAGCTTCTTGGGAGCCAGAGCCTCTAGCCAGACTCATGGGGATGTTTTGAGGACAGTGTTTTTGAACTGTCCCTTGTGGTCACTGGAGGCCAGAGGGGAGCTCATAAGCCTGGCCTGATGGTGACCAGGCAGTGGTCCAAAGAACATTGAGGGCTGGCAGTCCCAACTTCAAACAAAGCTGGCTTTCCTGAAAAGCCTTTGTCTAGGGAAAGGGCTTGCTTTTGTCTCTTTCCTCCCTCCTTTTGATCTTAAGTACAAAAAGAATATTAGCAAATACAAATAAGAGCTCACCTAGGCCTTGACACATTCTACACTACTAGCTCATGGGCAGGCAAGTGTAGACACAAAGGGACTTGCCCCTGTGTAAGTGTTGGAAGGCAGGTTTGAACCCAGCTCCTCCACAGTACCCTGTTGCTCTGTAGGTAGCGTGTACAGTATAGACAGCTGGGTACTTTTGGCTGGCCCATGCATCTGCCTCCTTGCCCATGGGAATTCGGTGTTCCCTGTCCTGTGTAGGAACATTGTTCCTACAGGTGTGTAGCAGTGCCTGTATAGTGCCATTTTACACAAGTCGCCTAACTCAGCTTCTTCAGGGGCTGCATCTCAGGACCCTGTGTCGACCAGCCCTGCCTCTGCTTCTACTGAGTGTAGAGGGTGTGGGAGCACTCCGGGCCCGGGAGCCTGCCTTTAAGCGGCTTCTCTCTGCACCTTGTCTTGTGACTTTATGGATGAATGGCTGGACTGAGTCCACACAGAGCTCCTGGGTATTAACCTGGAGTAGGTTGGAGGGTCAGACCAGAATGAGCATCCTGATATGGCCTCCGGGCAAAGCTGTCTTCTTAAGGCAGGCTGGGCGTCCAGGTGACTTGAGGGCCCTCGTGCTGTCCTTCATGGATTTACACTGGGGCAGCAATGCATGCTGTCTGAGGATGAGGTCTAGGTCTCGTCTCTTCCGCATTCCTGCTACTGCTGACCACCTTCCCCTCAGCATCGCCTGAGCTACAGAGTTGAGACCCTGCCCACAGCCAGCCAACCGAGATTTCTTTGGCGGGGAGCCGCCAGCATTAAGTGCTGTCCGTGAGGGCTGGCCGAGTGGTAAGGCTGCTGACCAAGAACCCAAGAGGCTGGACACAGATCCACACTGGTCACTGCTCTCCACGAGGCCTGAGCGGCTCAGTGGACTGTTCTTGCTTCACCGTCCTCTTCTGCAGACTCTTCACTCCCAGCACAGTGGCTTGGGAAAAATGGTAGGAGTCTGGCACAGGCTGGAACTCTGTTGACCGCTGGGCATGGAGCCAGCCGCTGCTGGACTGACAGCTCTGAAGTCTGCACCTTGCTTCGTTATTCTCAGCCCTCCATCTCTACAAAGCCTCCAGCTGTGCCCCCCACCCCACCCCCACCCCAGGCACAAGAGCTTCTAAACTGCTTAAGTGCCTCACCGTCCCTATTGCTAAGCCCAGACAGGGTTAAGGCTCCATCCATGGTGGGCTTGACATTGGGCACTTACAAGGAGCAGAGCAGCTGCCTGCACTGGGGGCAGGCCCAGCCCTAGGCCGCTTGCAGAATCCCCAGACAGGGTGTTCGTAAGTGTTAGCTAGCAGCTCAGCTGCAGCAGCTCCCGGAAGCTTCTATTTTCCTCTGAAAACATCCTGTCCTGAGGGGCGTTTACCTCAAAGAGGAGGAAGGGAAACACAAGTAGACAAATGCATAGAAACCGCGAGGGGCCGTGGGCAAGGCCACTCAGCTTAGGGGGTTTGTCTAACTCTGATGGCACCTCTTGCCCGGGCTGGGTGGAGAAACCTGTGGTTTGCCAAGGCTGCGTGCAGGGACTCTGGTCCTCTCCTCCGGTGAGGCAGGTCTGTTATCTGATGTGAGGGCCAGGAGGCTAGTGGACTAGCCACATGCTATTGGCAGTGCTCTGCAACCATGGCAACAGCTTTGTTGCTGACAGGTGGATGTAAAGCCTCTTGGGCTAGGGTGTGGCCCAGCTGTCCCCAGCCCTTTCAGCTCTGCTGGCCCTGAGGCCCTGGCCCCGGTTCGGTAGTAGGCATCTGTCCCAGGGTGTTGGTGAGACCCTTAGAGGTTGTCGTTCCTTGGATAGCACTGTGTCCTGGGTAGTAGGACCCGGGGCCGGGGCTCTTCTAGCCCATTCTTCTCAGCCAGGCTGAAGTATTTCTGCAGAAGGAGGTCTGTGGAAACCTGCAGGTAGGTCCAGCCTGACTTCATTTGGAAGGTATAAGAAACGTGCATCCTAGGACGTTGATTCTCACAGGCTCAGGCACTCTGGATCCTCCCAGCCACTAGCCAAACCCCTGAGCATATGGGTGTCATTGCTGCTGGATGATGACTCCATTGCTCTACACTGATCACCTGGCCTTAGTTCAGTGACAGAAATTACAGGCATAATCCCAGAACACAGGGAGGAGAAAGGGCAGGTAAGGATACAACAGGGCACCAGCCACATATGGGAGGCCCAGGCAGTCTCCTTTATATGAGCCAGGGAAGGAGCACTCTAGTCCCCTGCGGCTGGTGCAAAGAGTGAGGAAAGGAAAGTTCAGAGACTCTCTGACATCTTTTGTGGCCCCAAGAATCCTTGAAGGAGTCCAGTAGGCTATGTGCCTACTGGATGACATCCTCTCCTCACAGAACCTTCCCTCAATGCCTGTGTCAGATGGGTTTCCTCGTTTGTTTGTTTTCCAAGACAGGGTTTCTCTGTGTAACAGAGCCCTGGCTGTCCTGGACTTGCTCTGTAGACCAGGCTGACCTCGAACTCACAGAGATCTGCCTGCCTCTGCCTCTGCCTCTGCCTCTGCCTCCCCAGTGCTGGGATCCCAGGCCTGTGCCACTGTGCCAGGCCTGCCTCGTATGTTGATACTACATAGCTGCCCTGATGTGCTCTTGCAATCATAGCCCACCTGCATGCCTCATGTCTGCCCTAGAGCCCATAGTTTACGGAGCGGATCTTCTTCCCCTCCACAGACACTCTCCGGGGCCACCCCAGCCTGTGGTTGATGCTGGAGACAGCGCCCTTGCCCTGAGGGACTAGAAGTCCCAGCCACAATGGCAAGTGTGGTGGAATGTGCAGAAAATCGGGGCATCAAGGATTTCCCCAGGCCTTTTTTCCAGGTCTTCAGAGAATGACCTGAGTGCAAAGCCCAGAGTCAATGATGAGCAGCTCTCTAAGATGTCCAGGCATTTGCTTGCCAAGCTGGCAGACACCTATCCAGGTTAGAGGTGGACCTAGGTCTGTGGAGGAGCCAGCATGGAAAGGAGCAGAAGGAACTAGGGAGTCTCATGAGGCATTGAGACCGAGAGCTGGGTGTTTGGGTTGAACAGGAGCATGCCTGGGCTGGGCCTGGAGATGTGGCTAGGGCCTGGACATGTACCAGCGTTCACTGTCCAGGAGGCTTCTGATGACTGTTTTCAGAGTCGGGAGTATGGGCTCAGCACAGCGTAAGCTAGCCAAGCTAAAGGGAAAGACTGGGCTAGCTCCCTCTGCAACCCAGCCTCCTGTTCTATCCGTACTAATCACAGGTCTTTGCACTATAGCAGCTGGTAGCTGAGCTCTGACCGTGACCTGTGCTTTGGTTTCCTTACCTGCCAGTGGTGATATTCACTATGCCTACAAATGGTAGGTCTGCTCTGGAGTGTCTGGTGCTCAGAACTGTGCCTGCCCCATGCTCAATACTCAGTCATTAGCAAATGCTGTTCTCCGGCTCAGACATTTCCTTGCTGACACATGCTGGGAGCTCAGGGACACATCCTGATACTTGCTCACGCGTAGGGTCCTGGGTGCCCAAGAACACTGCTTTGGGCTCAGACCCTGCCACAGGGCTTTCTTGAGAGGACTTGTTCTTCCACCCCCATCAAGCTGGAGGCCAGAGGAAACGGCAACTTTCTTCGCTGGGAAAGTGTTGTGCGGCTCAGGCGTTTGGGGGTTTTTAGAGTCAACCGTCAGAGGCGAGGGAGTTTCTCTGCTGGTGGTGACAGGGGCTGTCAGCGAGCTCTCAGCCTTGTGAACAGACCGCTGCGGTCTGCAGGGAAAATGTCGACTATGTTTATTTTTTTACCTGAACCTGCAGGAAGTGGGGGGCCAGGGGCAGCCTAGCTGGGCCCAAGCTCAACTCCAGAGTAGAGCTCAGGGGTCCCCCATTTCTACCTTGTTCTGCCTTGTCCTGAGGTGGTAGCCAGGTAGGGTGCTGGAGTTGGGGGCTTCCCAGAAGATACCTTTAGGGACAGTAGCTGAGGGTGGGTGTGGGAGAGTCTTTGAACAGTAAGAACGTGCTGGTAGTAGGAAGGACCACCTCTGTTGGGAGGGAGCCGGTTACCAGGTAGGCTAGATAAGTCCTGGCAGGAGTATCAGGGTACCTGTAGGCACTGAGTCCTGTACCTGTCCTGAAGTGCCACAGGCTGGTTCAGGAGCAGCTGCCAGAGCTCAGGCAGAGGCAAGGAGTGTGGATGTGGGGTGGCCAATGTGAGGGAAAGCACCAAATACAGTTGAGTCCCTGGCTCCTGTTTGCATCTTTATGCCCCTCCATGTTCTGGCATCTACCGTGTCCTTTCCCTCAGTAAGGAGCTGAGGCGCTGTGCTGTTGAGGTGCTCAGTGCCTGGTGGGGACAGTTAGCCCAGACCTGCCTTGTTCCCTTGGAGGCTAGGGACAGTCACCCTCAGGCAGCAGAGGGAGGTGGAGCCCAAGTCCCTGAACTTGCCATGCACACGCCAAGCCCTGGGCAACCCCACCCTGTTGTCTGGGAAGCCTGGCACTGAAACAGCCTGTGCCGAAGCCCTGGAGCGGGACGTTCTACTGGCTGAGGGGGGCAGGGAGCCTGGTGCCAGACGGTTCCCCCTGGCTAGCACCACCAAGCATGGAAGGGGCTAAACAGTGGGGTCAAGAGGCAGACAGCACAAACTTGGGAAGGACTAGCCAGGCCCTCAATACCTGCCCTAGAGCCCTGGCCTCCCAGGGCCTCTAGCTGCTGGTGGGCTCTTTGCCCTACCCTGGCCACCCAGTGCTTCTGTGGTTTGTCTGCAGACTTCCAGTTAATGAGGCTTCCCCCTCCAAATACGGGAAAGACGAGTAGGCAGGACAGGCCTACCATTCCCAGGATCCTCAACTGCCTTATCTCACTGCCTTGCACATTCACACCCATGTACATACAGAGCAGGCAGGAGTTGTAGGCTGAGCTGGGCTGGATCTGAGGCTTCTCGGATACAGTCCGAGCTGCACAGCAACCTGGCCCTCAGGAAGCAAAACTGGACCTTAGGTAGGGAGTGGTATGATGCCTGTGCCATGAGGTCTAATAATCCCGAAGGAGTAGAGTTGCCATGAGGCTGTACTGTCTTGGAATCTATGAGGATAAAAAAGGCCTTGAAGATTGTCAGGAAGCTTTCTATTGTAAAACTGCCTCAGCAGTTGCTCCTCAAAACTAGGACAAAGCCAGACTTTTTTTTTTTTTTTAAATGACTGATGAGGTAGGGAAGACTGATATTCTCATTCCTTCCCAGAAGACAGGAGGCTCAGATCGGGATCCTGGAGTGCCAGGATCAGGAAATGGTTAGCAATCGTGGAGCTTCCAAGCTTCCTTCATACCATAGTATATCTAAAAGCTTAACCCTGGTTAAGGGTGCTGTGGGGTTCCTGGGCACTATAAGCAGACACAGTGGAAAGCCCTGCTGTTAGGGAGCTGGGAGTGGTCACACAGAGCTATCATCAGGTAAGGAGACAGAGGCAGGGAGGCTTTAGGCAGAGTGATCTCTGTGTCTGCTGGAGCGTGGCTAAGGGGCAAAGAGGGTAGTAGTCCAGGTGAGAAATAATGTCTGGTTGGGAAGGAGACAAGAAGTGGTTAGAGTCTAGAGTTTTGAAGGTAGAACAGTAGAATTCACTGAGAAATTGGACATGTGGACAGGGGAGGTCAATATCAAGAACCACAAGGAGCTGGAGAGATGGCTCAGAGGTTAAGGGCACCGGCTGCTCTTCCAAAGGTCCTAAGTTCAATTCCCAGAAACCACTTGGTGGCTTACAACCTTCTATAATGAGATCCGGTGCCCTCTTCCAGTGAGCAAGTGCACATGCAAGGCAGAACACTGTACACACACACACACAAAAAAAAATCTTAAAAAGAAAAACGTCACTACAAGATTATCTGATCTGCATGGTGTGACCAGTTCCTCGATGAATGGAAGGGTGCTGCTGCCAGGAACTGAGGAAGCCCACAGCATACCAGCAGAGTCAGAGGTTCTGACTTGAGGACTGAGGATGTGGCTCAGTAATGGAGCGCTTGTATGAGTGTGGAGTTTAGGGACATTTTAGGCATGGAGTTGAGTAGGTTATTTGGAGAGTAGAATTCCTAGCAGTGAGGCCTGGAATCAAATGTGGAATCAGTTAGGCATTGTAGCACATACTTTTAGTTGTCACAATCAAGGCGCAGAGAGACAGATCTGTTTAGGCTAATCTGATCTTGATCTACAGAGTGAATTTCAGGACAGCCAGGGTTACATAGTAAGAACCAGTCCCCCCCCCCAAAAAAAAAAATCATCAGATTGATGCTGTTTTGTTGTCCAGGTTTTATTTTTAATAGTGTGTATATGTATGTGCTGTGAGGGCCACAGAGGACATTGGATCCTCTAGAGCTCTAGTTACAGGCTTCTAAGAGCAGTATGTGCCCTTAACTGCTGAGCCATCTCACCAGTACCCAGACTGAAGATGAGCCATTCCTTAGACGATGAGTGAACAGGAGAATCAACACCAGGGCTAAAGGAAAAATAGCCTGTAAAGTTGGAGGGAAAAGAGGCAAGAGGGTATCCTGAAAGCCAACCAACAGAACTTGATTTAGGAAGGGGGAATCGGTTGTTTCTTACGAGTGCAAGGGATTTGGGGAAATGGTAACTGAACTGAGGATTTTGGAAGTCATTGAGGATGTTGACAGAGGTCTTCTTTGGGCAAGAGACAGGTTAGGCTGAAGGGAGAGTGAGAGCTGATCTGGAGGCAGTGACTGAGGCTGAACTACGAAGAGTTCTGTAGAGGGGGAGGGTTGTGAGGTGATACCTGGGAGATGATTCAGACAGGAGAAGCAGCACCCGTTTGTGCCCTGGTGGCAATTAGAGTACGTTTGTAAGGTGCTCAGTGCCTCCATGTCTACACACCTCACAGCTATCCCGGCTCACACCTCTCCTCTCTTAATGGACACACTCTGTGACTCTGGCTGTTGTTGGCTTGGAACTATGGAGACCAGGCCAGGCTTGAACTCAGAGATCCATTTGCATCTGCTTCCTGAGACTGGGATTAAAGGTGAGCACCAACATGCTTGGCTTCAGACATCAACTCTGGTTTGGCCTGGGTAGCCCAAGACATGAAGGAAAGGTACAGCTTATTGTTGAAGGGAGGAATGCAGGGAAAGATGGTAGACCAGGACTTCTGTGGAGATCTACTGGAGCTGTGCCCATGCACAGGTCTCACGCCCTGGTTACAGTGGGCTCATGCCCAGCTTCTCCTCTGGCTTTACCCTAGAGCTGCAATAGCCAAATAACAAGCCAGGGACCTGTGCTAAGCCTCATTCATGACCAGGAAAGGATACCCAAGAACTGAGGATTGTTCTGCTGAAGTGCTCACAACAGACTTCATCTGCTTTATCCTGGTGTTCTCTCTACTGTCTTGCTCCAAGATGTCTCATGTCTTCCTTTTGTGCCGCAGTGAGCAGTCACTCCCGCGTGCGCTCAGCCAGCAGCATCCCCACAGACAAGTTTGTCTGGGTGGAAGGAAGCTGAGCCTCAGTTGTAGATATCTCCACAACTCTGGCCTGCAAGGGCATGCACTGAAGGCACTAGGCCGGGCAGCGACTCCCTGTGGCTGAGCTCTCTCAGCCTACTGAGTCATCTGTTGACATAACCATTTGACTGAAAAGTAGGAGTCCTGCAGTGTCAAGGAAACCAGAAGAGCAGTATCTGGGCAGGCTGTCCCTGGAGGGAGCCAGATAGCAACTTATCCCACCCAGGTTATGGGGCCAGAGGAGGTCCCTGCCCTGGGACAACTAATTAGAACTGAGGTGGGACAGTCTGGAAGCAGTTAGCAGGAAAAGGCTGCAGACAGCCATTGGGCTTCAAGGAGTCTCTGGGACCAGGAGGCCAGAAAGCACTTTCTGAGAGGAGAAACCCCGAGTGTCCCAGAAGAGGCTCACTAGGAGATGGGATTGTATAGCAGTCTCCAGGACTGCCTGGGGGCAGGAAACCAGTGCCCTTCCCATGGCTTGTGGTTTGACCGCCAGGCTGGCCACAGAGCTCACTGAATGGCCCCCTGCCTCAGAACACTCCATGCTTACCAGCCTCCTGGTCATTTTCCAGCATAACAAGGCCGGCCAGTCCCCACATGGCGCTCCCCAACTTTCTCCGCTCTACGATCATTTCAGTAGTCCACACTCCACCCCTGCACCTACGGACATCAGCCAGAAGCAAGGTATGGGCCAGGGACGGGAGAAGGCTGTTGCGGTGGGAACTTGTGGCCCAAGTTCCTGGCTAAGGCCACCTAGGCTGGCCCACATTTTATAACAGAAGAAGCTTTGCAAACTCAGGGCCCAAAACAAAGGTCAGAAAGGAACCAGGTGTGGTAGTGCACACCTGTGATCCAAGTAGTTTGGAAGGCAGAGGCCGAAGGATTGAAAGTTTGGGATATACCGTGAGTTCCAGACAAGCCTGGGCTCAGAAAGGGACTTGAGAGTCTGACAGCACCAAAGGGCATGGGAAGGTGGTACCAGGTCGAAATGTGAGGCTTCTGGTGCCCCATGCCAGTATGAGCACAGCATCCTTACACTGCTGCAGCTGTAAAACTCATGGCCTTTTTCCCCCAGTGAGAAAATGGAAAGTGGTGGTTATGATGGCTGATTCACCTTAGCCTCAGCCAAAGTCATTCTGAAATCCACCATTGTCAGCTGTGGGAAACCTGCTGACTCAACCCTGGGGCTGGGTGGAGCCTTGGCTCTTCAGGTCAGGTCTAGGGGCTGCCTTCTACCCAAAGATAGGTCAGAGTCCTAAGCAAAGGCTCCCAAGGCAGAGCAGAAGTGCACCAGGAACTGGTGACATCGGACCTCTCATTCCTGAGTGACTCCCAGCTTTACCTCTGTCTAAGCAGTGTCCTAAGGCAGTCACTCAGCACCTCTGTTCCTTGGTTCCTTTGCTTTGTCAGAAGCCATTGTTGTTACCCTGGGGTAGTACTAAGCAAACGTGACCTAGGCCTTTAGCAAATGGAAGCTGGATCTTAGAGGCCCCTGTAGAAGTCTCCAAGGTACAGTACCTGCTGAATGTCCCAACCTCCCAGGTCAGGGTGCCCTGCTTACTTGGACCCTTTTCACTACAGGAGTTCACAGGCCTCTGCAGACCCCTGATCTGTCTGGATTTTACTCTCTGACCTCAGGCAGTATGGGACAGCTCCCCCACACTGTGAGCTGGTAAGTATGGGCCCAGAGAAAAAGAAACACTGTATGTACCTCCTGTGCTCCTGCACTACCCATCTTGTTGAGACCTGAGCTGCCAGCTCTGTAGCCAGCAACTTTAGGTGAACCTACTTCTGGGCTTACAATCCTTGTGACTGAACTTTCCCCAGGTAGCTTGACATTCTTCCTTTCGGGAAGTAGGAAAACTGGCTACTGGTCTCAACCCTACTGTAACTAATTCTCTAGAAGGTGAGGAAGAAAAGTTGGACTGAGCAAGGAGTTGGTATAAATCACCACGAAAGGAGAGGCTGCTGCCTCTCACAGCTGCCTGGTTAAGCAGGCAGTTAACTTCCTGGTGGCCTCAGTGTCTGCTGCTGGTCTGTCCCATCCGTGGTGGAGCTGTATGAGGGACAGGATCCTTCCTGGTCTCGGATGCTTGCTGAGCCACACTCGTGACCAGCCTATTGGAAGGTTCTACTAAGACAGGATCATGCCTGACTGGGCTAGAGTCTGTTCCCAGCTGGAATGGGGTCTCAACAGGGCGCTTGACTGGACTTTTACTCATGAACCGTAGAGTGACCTGAGCAGGTCTGTAACTGAATACAAGTGAGCCTACCCCATGATTACCCTAAGAACCAAGGTGGGACATGGAACTCAGCCTGATGGTGCCAGGCCAATGATCTGAACAGGCAACTTTCTGGACAGCCTCCTAAGTCTTTAGGCCTGAAGCTCCAAAGACTAAGAAATCTGAACCTTAAGAGGTTATTCATCGGGGGCTGGGGAGATGGCTCAGTGGTTAAGAGCACTGTCTACACTTCCAAAGGACCCTGATTCAATTCCCAGCAACCACATGGCAGCTCACAACTGTGATTCCAGTTCCAAGAGATCTGACACCTTCATAGAAAATGCACATAAAATTAAATTATATATATATATGAAAGGTTATTCACCAACTGAGCCTCCAGGGAAGGCTGTAGGCCCAGGGAAGGGGAAACTCTATGTTCTTAGCTACTGCCAGGTGAGAATGGAGCATTCACCCTCTGCACTGAGACCTGTATGTGCCAGGAAGGAATCTTGGTGCCAAAGAAACACTGCTGGAGTTGATTGTGACCTTAGGTCTCTGCCCTTTCGAAACAACATCTGCCTAGTGGACAACCAGGCAAGAAGCCAGGAGTTATGGGGTACTTGATTTGGAACTATAGAAGCCCAAAGAGGCACCTCATTGATCTTGGAACTCCTGGGCTTTTGAGTTGAAGCAGGGGCTGAAGAGATGATTCAGCACTAAAGAGCACTGGCTGCTCTTCCAGAGGACCCAGCTTTGGTGCCTAGCACCCACATAGGAGATCCAAGCCCATCTTTGGACCTCCTAGAGCACCAGGCATGCATGTGGTACACAGACATTCACACAGGCAAAACAATCATGCACATTAGAAAACAATGAGACAGAAAGAGTTGAAACAGGCAAATTGGGACAGAAGAGCAATCCAGACAGTGTCAGTAGGGATATAGTCTCAGCTTCTGGGAGGAGGCTGCCAGATACATGCACCTACCACACAAGGTACAGAAGTCCTTCCCATGTCTGGCTAGCAGTCAGACGGCTAACAGCTGTCTCTCCAACCACAGGCCCAGCCCTCCTCTCTACCCCCTGTCCCCTTCCTGCGGATATAGACAGCACTTCCCTGCCCCCACTGCAGCCCCTGGCGCCCCCTATCCCAGGTGAGTCCCCTATCCCTGCAGCCAGGCTCCTGCTTCCTGTTGCCCAGGCTTCAGTGCCCACCCAGGGCTATGTTCAGGCCAGTGCTTATCCTGTGTTAGTTGTTTGTCTGTCTGTCTGTCTGTCTGTAACTTTGTAGTCCCATGCTGCTCTGTGCCTGGGGATACAGCTAGAAGTCTCATCTCGAGCTCCACTGGACAGAGCATCCCAGAGCAGCCAGGACAGCAATGCCTTTGTGATTGATGCAGCTCTGCTGCTCACCCCTGCTGGGCATCCTCTGAGCCCTGCCCAAGCCTTTTGGATAGTGTCCCTAGCCTCTGTAAGCAGCAAAGGACAGAGTAGTCTCCACACAATGGCAGGGAAGGTGTGTGTGAGGGTGAGTGTGGAGATGCTCCCCATTCCTTTAGCTCATTCTCCTAGTGATAGACCTAGGGCCAGGCATGCCATGGCAAGGCATTTTCAGCAGCCCAGGGTAGGAAATAGAGATACAGCACCAACAGCTGAATGGCCCAACTGGGCTAAAGACAGCCCCAAGAGGACCTCATCCAGGCATGATGGGTCAGAGAGGATTATGGGAAGCAATTTCTCAGAAAGGTAGATACAGAAGCTGGAGCTAGCTGGGAGATAGGGAGGATAATGGTGACAGGGAAGTAGGAAGATGGGGAGAAATGTAGTATAAGTGCTCAGGTAAGGTTGTAAAGGCCCCAAGAAGCAGGCTAAGTTTTATTCTGTTGTGTAGCAGGAAAACTTGAGCTGGGGTGGGCCAGAAGCATTCTTGTAAAAAAATCAGTCTGTTGTGTAGAGAAGAGCCTGGAGGAATGAAGCAGGAAAGCAAAAAGGCCCATAGGTAGTCACAGGCTCCTGAGTTTGTCTATAGGGGCAGGATTAATAACCACTTGAATAGCACATATGTGAACCTTTTGCAGTGTCTGTGTAAACATATGTGTGTGCCTGTGTCCAGACCAGTGGACATAAGGTATCTGTCAGTTGTGTCCTCTGTGCAGGGACCTCCATGTGTGTTAAAAGTCTAGGCCAAATTTTTGGTTTAGTGTTGCCTTTCCTCCTTCCTCCAGGTTCACCCATCCATCTTTGATGCTGGGATCTGGGGTACCTGGCCACCCAGCAGCCATCCCTCACCCGGCCATTGTGCCCTCCTCAGGGAAGCAGGAGCTGCAGCCATATGACCGAAGCCTGTGAGTTGAAACACAGGCTGGGAGGAGGGGACAAGAAGGTGTGAGCCGGGCAGGTGAGCAGAGTGGTTTGGTCAGCCAGGACATAGTATGCTTCCCGCCAGGTCCAAGGCCCCCTTCCTGGCATCTCAGAGAACTGCCTGGAGGGCTCTGCCAAGCTTTCCTGTGGCTTTGGCACTGACCATTGCTGTGCTTTGTAATCTTCAAAAGCAAGAGTAGATGGGGAGGGATAAGGAAAGAAGAAAAAAAAAATTGAGCCAAGAAGGGTGTTTGAGTTTCGGTGTGCTTTCACACGTGGCCATGGTATTCTTGAAACAGTTCACACTCTGCTCACTCATACGGGGCAATTGGAACATTCTGCTTATAAACCGCTACATAAAGAGTGGCGTAGCTGGCCTTTAGTCCCATCACTTGGGAGGTAGAAGCAGGCTGATCTCTGTGTTCAAGGCCAGCCTGGTCTACACAGTGAGTTCCAGGATGGTCAGGGCTACACAGAGAAGTCCTGCCTCAAACAAACAGAGTGGTGGCATTAGGTAATGGTCACCAGGGTAGGGGGAACTTCCCAAGTAATGTAATCTGGTTGTGTACCCCAGGAAAACACAGGCAGAACCCAAGGCAGAGAAGGAGGCTAAGAAGCCCATCATCAAAAAACCCCTCAATGCTTTCATGCTATACATGAAGGAGATGAGAGCCAAGGTCATTGCAGAGTGCACACTCAAGGAGAGCGCTGCCATCAACCAGATCCTGGGTCGAAGGGTAAGGCCATGGGCAAGTGGGCTGGCAGGGATTACCCCCAATCCCTTTCACACCTTCCTAACTCCATGTTGCGTGTCACCCACCGGTTCCACGTTGCAGTGGCACGCGCTGTCTCGAGAGGAGCAGGCCAAGTACTATGAACTGGCCCGTAAGGAAAGGCAGCTGCACATGCAGTTGTACCCAGGCTGGTCGGCGCGGGATAACTATGTGAGTGGCTGCAATAACCACGGGGGAACAGGGGAACCTCTGAGACACCATACCCAAAGCAACAACCTCAACATGGGAAAGGGGATTTGTCTTGATAGTATAGGCAAAACAACACAGGCAAAGACAACTCCCCCCACCCCCCTTGACTATTTCAGAAGGAGAAAGCTTAAGCAACTTCCCTTGAAGGCAGTTATCCACTCCCGAATTCATTCACTTATGGGATTGTTGCCCAGTATTTGGTTTGGCTAAGTGAGAAGGGGAAGGAAAGGGCCTGGAAATCCCTCCTGTACTCAAATAGGAGATCAGATGGAGGGAGGGACCCCTAAACATATCCTTTCTACAGTAGCCTTGCAAGAACTACAGTCAAGAAAGAGGAACCCCAAAGTAGGAGGCCTATTGGTCTAGAATCCTAGAGGCAGTAGGCTGCAGATAGCCCAGTGTCCACCTCCCAGAAGCAACTATCTCTTATTCCTGCAGGGAAAGAAGAAGAGGCGGTCAAGGGAAAAGCATCAAGAATCCACCACAGGTGAGGCATTGCTTCAGTAGCAATAGAGGTTCCTCTCCACATTCCCATTTCAAGAGCAGCCCTGCTTTGGCCCAAGGGTGGGGTATAATACTCAGCCAGGAACCTTCAGGGCCTGAATCCTCTGGAAATATAGCTTCATCTCTTTAAATCTAATTCCATGCACTTAACAGCTTAACTATAGGAACAGACCTGCTGATACACCCCTATGCCCTTACTGCTCACAGCTAGGTTTCACCAAAAAAGCTGAGGAACTGATCATATGGTCCCATATTTCAACCAAAAATGTCAAGCTAGGACCCAATAGTAATCACACAGGTACCTGGCAATTTTTCCATCACTTGTTTCCATTTCTCATGGCAGTTCATAATGATACAGAACCCAGAGAACCTATCCTGCTGTAAGCCTAATTGTTGTCCCCATCTCTGATTTAGTTCATAGTTCATGACATTTTCAGTTGTGTTGCCCACACACAGGAAAGCTAGAGTTTAGGACTGGGGTAGGACAGGAAGAAATCCCCTAGCCCTTTCTCTGAGGATAGGAGCAGGTTTTTCCATCTGTAAGTATACTAATTATACACTAGGAATAATTATGCTGTACCTTCAGTCTTATTAGGATGTGGGCCAGAGGGAGATAGGACATTGACAAGAATGAAGAAAGACTACATAAAACATGCAGGTAGTTGGGGAGAGAGAACGGACAGCCCCAAGATTTAAAAAAAAAAAAAAAAATGCAGAAGCCCTCAAGGCAGCTATGCAGTTCTGGAGCCTCCATGCTAGGATGATGATCAGCCAAGGGAAGGATAGCATGAAGACCCCTCCCCCCATTCCATCATTCTTCCCACTGATTCTTTTACCCAGCTGGGTGACTGCCTTTTCTCATACCTTGCTCTGGGTCCTAAGGCTTCCCCTGGGGCTGGCTATGCCATGGAGAGGTCCATTCTGCCTGTGGGGGCTATGGGGTGTCTACAACTGGCTAACACTGATATTACCTCTTCTCTCTGGGCCCTGTCCTGCCCTGCTGCCTGCCTGCTCGCCCTCTGCCCTGTTCTGCCCCTCTGGCATGGCTGTGAGCAGACCCTGGCTCGCCTAAGAAATGTCGTGCTCGCTTTGGCCTCAACCAGCAGACGGATTGGTGTGGTCCGTGCAGGTGGGTTTGTCCCCACCATCATTCTCCCTTTGCTTCAAGCTGCTTCCCTTATTGCACATGTTCTGCCGGGTCTGCAGCCCCTCCTTTGGTCCCTCAGTCCCCCACCAAGCCCTGTAGAGAAGGGAACCCACACCCTTCTAAGAATATGAGTGAACATTGGGCACAGCTTATAGAGATGACTGGTCCAGGTGGGACAAGTAGAGAGGGAGAAATAGTGTTCTAGAGAGAGAGAAAGGCATAAGCAAAGGTGGCTCTAGTAACCAGCCATGTTTACCAGGTCCTCAGAGAACAAATCTGTTACACATTTAGGTGGCCTGAGCCTCTGCTCCTAGCCCTGAAGTGATTAAGGTCCACAAACTCCATATTTTCGGTTTGTTTTGTTTTTTTGAGACAGAGATTTTCTGTGTAACTCTGGCTGTCCTGGACTCAATTTGTAAATCAGGCTGGCCTCAAACTCAGAGATCCACCTGCCTCTGCTTCACAAGTGCTGGGATTAAAGGCTTGTGCCACCATACCCAGCTCTTCATTTCTTTAAAATAAATTCTGTGTGTGGTGTGCTCACAGTAGGAAATGGAGACACCATGCTTAAAAGAGGTCCTATTCCATCCATTTGTGCTGGCTGGGGACAGGTGTACACCTGTAACCCAGCACTCAGGAGGTTGAGGCGAGCCAACCAGCACCACTTTGGGAGACCCCATGTGAAAAACAGCAAAAGACAAACTGCCCCCCAGAGCGCATTTCTTCTTTCACTAGCCTGGTGTGAGAACTAAGACTGCTTACAAGCATCACAGTCCCTTGCCTTACTGCCTATCTAATCCCTACAAATATACATGGAACAGTAGCTCAAAAGACCCAAACTAAGAGATGGTTCTCCTGGAAACAGGAGGCAGTCCACAGGCCTACCCACAAAAGGTTCCTTTTGCCACCTTGTGGCTGTTCTGTGTAACTGCATTTGTCCTAGGTCCGGGCCAGGTGGAGCTGAAAGAATGGGCATAGTTTCCCTGGCCTTGAAGAGAGGGGACAAAATGGTTATGGTTAGCCAGGCTATTCAAAGACAAGTCATTTTCTGGTTGTGGTGTGTGACTATGGATTCACCCTCTGTTTACAGATAATTCTCTTCACTATTCCTAGGAGGAAAAAGAAATGCATTCGGTACTTACCCGGAGAAGGCCGCTGCCCCAGCCCCGTTCCTTCCGATGACAGTGCTCTAGGCTGTCCCCGGTCCCCAGCTCCCCAGGACTCACCCTCTTATCTTCTGCTGCCCCCTTTCCCCACGGAACTGCTTGCTAGCGCAGTGGAGCCAGCACCAACATTCTCAGGTCACTCTGCAGCTCTCACTCTTCCAGCCTCTGAGTCCCCAAAGATCCCCCTCAGCACCCTCCAGAATACACAAGTACAGCAACAGGAATCTCAGAGACAGGCAGCCTAGCTAGCTTTGCTTGCCAGACACACAACACCTGGCTTGCTCCAGGGTCTCACCCCTAACTCAAGAGGCGGCACATGGAACCAGCTAGGAGTCCTCTTAAGGTGGTGAAGATTTCAAAGGCTGCACTGCTCCTCGAACCAGAGGCCATCAATTCAAGTGGTGGGGATGAGATCTGTGTAGCTGTATCATCTTACTAAGGGCATCCTGGTGCCTATGGCAACCACATCTCTTTATCATTGCTGGCTGGATATCTTTACTGTCTTTGTGGGTTGTTTTTGCTGCAGGTCAGATGGGCTGGACTGAGTTCAGTTTTCCCTACAAATGCTTCTCTTGCCCTCTGCCACACCTTCCCCATGCCAGTATCTTTTGGACCAAGAATACCTGGTTTGTCACACAAGATGACTCCGTGGTTGACCAGCCACAAAAGTCTAAATAATAATGCTTCTCTCTTAAGGAAACTGAGAAGCTCTGTTTACAAAAAACAGCTGCTGTTCTTAAGTTGGGCCAGAGGAAGCTTCTTACTGTGTTCTCAGGAGCTTGCAAGAGAAGGAGGAAGTAGGATAGGTTATGTTAAGGCCTTCCAACCTTGGCAACAACATAACACTGACCTACCTGCTGGTGGGCAGTAGTCAGTTTTCATTAGAATCACTTGGAAATCTTTTGTAAGAACTCACCAGCGTTAGAAACTGCAGTCAGTAAACTGAAGCTGGCCTAAATCCAGGGTGCACCCTTCCCCATCAGGCTCTTCCCAGTTCCATTTCCAGCTCATCTGAGTCAGCTGCTGGGCAGCTGTGAGAGGGCAAATCTCAAATCTCCCAACAGCCAGAGCCCGTCTTTCAGCATTTAGAACTGGCCTGCTTCAGTTTCTCTATGGGGCTGCAGGAAGGAAGAGATCTGTTAACTACTAAAGCAAGGAGCCCATAAAACCTCTTGTGGTGGACATGGTTCATTGCCACATTCTAGAAACCCTTTTTGAGCCAAACTTAACCCTGAGCCTTGAAAAACTGTTTTAACTGGTTTTTTTTTTTTTTTTTTTTGGTTTGTTTCGTTTTTTGCATTCTCCTCACTGTATATAGCCTGAATCCAAAGAAAGGGGCTATCCATGTATTCCACACACCTCAAAAAGGAAAAAAAAAAAAAAAAAAAGCCTTTAGTCCCTACTTTAGCCACTGGTTTCTCAACCCAAAGATTACGTTTATAGTGTAGTGTTACAAGTCTTGGGGGGAAAAAATGGCCAAAAGTGCGGTGGTGCACACCTCTAATCCCAGCACTTGGGAGGCAGAGGCAGGTGGCTACATAGAGACCTTATCTCAAAAGGAAAAACAAAAATGATGTAGTATCCAAAATATTTTTGTATTGTTAATGCATTATCATAGAAAAACTTTTTTAAACATGAGAATAAAGATTCTTTTTACTGGGTTTTTCAAAGCCTGACTGAGTAATAAGCTGTTTCAATTAACAGTGCCTACACTTAATGTTCCTTTTCTTCTGTCACAAAACCTAGAGTGTATTCCTTAACATGTACAAAGATGACAAGACAAACTGCAAAAAACAAAAAAAAAAAAATCAGTCTATCTCCTACTGGGGCTTGGTCCTGATCACCATAGCTGAGCTCACTTTCCAAGCTCTGCTCTTAATCCTTGGACACAGCATTCAAGGGAAGCCAGCCTACTCCCTAGTACCTTTGTACACCAATTAGTGGCAGTTGCCATCCAGACACTGGACAGTCCAACCTAAAATGTATTCAAGATCTACTTCCCTTTAAGGGCAGAGAAAAGACAAGACACTCTGTACTTCAAAGAAAAGCAATTCAGTCTTAAAATTTAATGTCACACAAGTCCTACACACACTGTTTTCACAAGGACCAACTGTTAAGGCACTTTTTCCCAGTTTTGTGTAAGACCTGTGAAGTCAGAATGATTATTTTGCATGCTATCCACCATGTTTAAAGTATACTGTGCTAACTTTTAGAGCTCTATCGTGGATGTAAATAGTATGAACATCATGCCACCTTAGGTCAGCCACTGGATAATGAATATTTAAGGACAGCCACCAGACTATTATCCTGCATTGCCACTGTCCCTGAATATTCTTTGGATTTACATCCCCGAAGTATTTATACAGGCCACTGGCTTAGACCTCTTTCTAAAGATGACCAGGCAGTCTTTGGAAATCTTGTCCTATTTTAAAGAAATCTGCTCTGGCTGTGGGCCTAGTACCTTCATTCTTACCAAGTGCAAGTTGGGGTTTTTCTGTCTGATCTTGTGTGTCCTCTTACGTACACTGGGTACATGAACAATACACTCTTTATGGAGTGCAGCGCCTGTGTGTGTGTTAGGGAGGGCACATTGGCAACACTTAGAATCAAAGCAACCAAAAACCAAATTTGAATCCTCCCAAATCACAGCACTACATTCCTGAGACCTGAGGAAGTCTTAAGGACCCGAGAATGGAAACCTAATTCAACTTTGTGACTCGTCACACAGGGAGCCAAGAACCCTCCCAATTTTCTTAGACATTAGAGAACAGGATATTCCCCTAGGCCCATCTGACCCATTCCAAAACAACTGGCATATACTTAGGATTCTCTGAAAGACATTATCTTAACTTTTCCCTGTGCTGCAGCTGCTTCCCATTCTGTGCTGGATGGATATAATGAAAGCTGAGTGCAGCAAGCTACCAAGGCCTTCCTATGTCTCCTAATTTGAAGGCTTAAGTTTCTCTCTTTGCCAAGCTCAGTGACTGGACTCTTCTGAGATATATCTCAAGTTCCTTTAGGCTGTGGAAGCCCGAGACAAACCTCTATCTCTGTTTGATAAACAATGAGCAGGAATAGGAAGGCCTAGCCTAATAGAAATAGGATGGCACTTTACACTCTGTGCTCCATTGCATCTTAATCCTAGGAAAACAGAAGGGACAAGAACTCTAAGACCATGTCACATCCTACTTACCAGGCAAATGTGTCAAGAATTTAAGACCCCAAATGAATTACATAAGACTGAGCTGGTTTTTCTCTGTGGTTATGAAGACTATGCTAGTTTCCTTGGGTCTTTTCAGAGCTTTCTTAAAAGTTTCTCTGTGCTTCCTTCTCTGACCTTCATGAATTCCTCAACGTATGTATTTGTGCACACACAAAATTATAAAATTTTTTAAAATCAAAGATCTGTGAAGGAAGATGCTATTGTACTTCGAAGGTAACTTTCTTCTAGGAGGAGAATTCTGAGAAGCACTGAAGAGGATGCAGGTCATTAGCAGAGCTAATATGCACAAGGCCTCCAACAGGGAAGGAGGCACATAAAATCTGATAGGCCAGACAACTGTCGTAGGAGTTTGCAGGACTGCACTGCGTTGTAGGTGGCAGCTATGCACTTTCTATGATGCAGAATTTGACATTCTTCAATCCTAGCTGGCAATCACCAATTGACAAAAGGCATTTCTCTAAGCCTCAAGGTTGATGAAGAACAAGTTCTCTTGTCTGGAAAATGTAACTCCATTGGTAGGGTACTTTTCCTGGCATATAAAAAAAATGCTGGGTTGAAATACCAAGGCTATGTGTTTCCCCTCAATCTCATTCTGCGCCTGAGTCACCTACTTCATGGGGTTTCTTACTTCTCGGCCTTACACAGGAATGCACGGACACCTGTTTTACAATCACCATATATAATATTAATTCTAGAGCTTCTACAAAGATGGGTTTGTCCTGAACACGCAGTGTTTCTGGGCTGGGTAAATGTATTGTTTATTGTAGCAGTAACTGGCAAGAAAAACACTCCAGCTAACACTGGACTATAACCTTCCTTCCCTACTGAACCAACACAATGGGGAAAATTATTTCTTAAAAATAGTTTCAGTAAGCAATGCTTTCTAAAAGAAAACACCAGATAATGATTTGCTTTATTTTCGTATGTACTTTTTAAATTTAAGAGTTTTGTGTTTGTTTGTTTAAAGACAAGTGATTGTGTAGCCCTGGCTCCTGGAACTTGCTCTGTAGACCAAGCAATCTTGAAACTCAAAGAGATCTACCTCCTCTGCCTCCCAAGTGCTGGAATTAAAGGAGCACGCCACCGCCCCCAAGAATCTCTTCAATTAAAAAATAACTGAATTTAATTCATTTGTTAAGTGAAGAGACACACTTACATCCACAAAAGCAACTGTATACTACCTATTGTATTACTTTTTATTGAAAGGCATCTTGCACTTAGGATGGCTGTTTTCTGAGTTTCACCATACACTTTAATGTTAAAGGTTAAATTACTTTTTACATGCAAGTAGTGTTTCCTCATCTAGTAACATCTGATGATAAAAGATGACATACCACATAAAGTAACTGTCTTTTTTAATTGAAAAGCTAACAAATTGTCTAGTTACATTCCCCCACCCCCAAACCGGGTAGTAAACTGAATCTCTACGCAACATATTCAAAGCTGAAGATTTAAAATTAAAAAAAAAAGGACAAAAGACCTCAGATCCAATTAGTAGGGCCCGGTTGCACACAAGCTTACCAGCAGCAAAGAGGTAGGAAGACATCCTAACCCCACTCCCAACATTAACTTCAGGTTGCCTGTTCCAGATTATGACTCATGAATAAAGATCATGTTTTGTTAATTCTATTTCAGAATAATTCTCAAGTTGTTTTATTTACAATGCCAACTTTGAAAGGCTTACTGAAGTTAACTGGACAGTGAACAGAAATCGCTTTACAGAATGAGGGAAAACCCAAAATGCCACTTTCCACAGAAAACCCATAGTTCAGTTTTATTCAGAGTAATGGGGGGGGGGGGGTAGGAAGTAACTTCTGCTCATAGAAGAAACTCAGCCACAGGTCTGATCTGTACGGGAACTACACATGCAGTAAGGACAAGGCTGCATTCGTCTACTGTTCTCTAATATTAACAACTATAAACAGAGCAGTGCAACTAGCATTTGGAACAACCTTCTAGTGTTACAATGTCAGGCACAGCATTTCACTTCTCTTCACACCACTGGTTCTCTTTGCGTACCTAGAAGAGACAGACAAGGAAGTACTTTGAGTGCTCTTTTCTGAGATGGCCAAGTACTATGTATACTATGTATCAGTACCCTGTAATGAAAAACTGGGAAAATACTATGTTAAGAGTAGACTTGGTGACTTTGTAAATCATCAAATAGCAGGTACAATGGAGAGCTGTAGTTCCATTCTCCAAGCTGGCAAGCAAACCCAACTCATCCACTCTTGTGTTATCAGGCCCCTATTTCTAAAGCCAAGTACTTATTTAGTATAAATGTCCCAAGTAAAAAAATTAAAATTTGAAAATGAAGAACCCCCGTTAGCTCAAAATCCAACTTACTTTATGCTTGTAGCAGTATCAGACTGGGCATGTCCCGGAAGTCAAGACTGCTCACTGTTACCCTGGAGGGCTTGTGTAATTCCTATCCCACTCCCCCCACCCCCCCACAACCACCTGCAACTCCAACTCCAGGGAACCCGACGCCCTCTTCTGACCACCATGCTCACACACACACACAAAATAAGCAAAGTCTTCAAGAACAGTATCATCTAAGTGCTTTAGATCCAGACACAGACCAAAAGTATAGGAGACAGAGATGTATACTATCCGTTCCCTCTATATCAAGACTTTTGTTGTTACTGGGGTTTTATTGTTTGTTTTCTGAGACAGGATTCCTCTGTGTAGCCCTGGAACTCAAACACAGCCTGCCTCAGCCTCCCAAGTGCTGGGATAAAAGGCATGTGCCACCACCCCGGCTGGTATCAAGGCATTTTAAAATGCATCCTAGGTAACTGCACTAATAAGCTGTAGCACTAGCCCAAGGCTTCATGATGGGTCTTTTTTCTAGTCATGGAACTGGGTTCCAGTTTCTTTTTAAAAAGTAATCAACTGGCTGTATGGTACCTACCTGGGCCTCCTCCTCTTCAGTAAAGTCATTTTTGATATTGAAGGTTTTACGAATTTCCTCAGGAGTTTTCCCCTTAATCATATTGGCCACGGTCTTGCATGTAACATCAAGCAAACCTTTGATGTCTAAGTAGTTTGCAGCCTGTAAATGATAGCTTATTTTAGTCATGTGTACTGAATGAGTGATTAACAATTTACATCAAATTGAGCTTAAAATGATTCATCTTTGATCTCTATGAAATTCTCTGTCCTTTAATACTGATTATTTTCAATGTATCTTCAACTTTCACTAATCTTCCTCATATTCTGCTTTACCTTTATCCCAGATTTTAAGTGTTTTACCTCAATTCAGTTAAAAATACTAATTTAAAATTTTTCTTTGGCGGGGCTGGAAAGATGACTCAGCGGTTAAGAGCACTGACTGCTCTTCCAGGGGTCCTGAGTTCAATTCCCAGCAACTACAAGGTGGCTCACAACCATCTATCATGGGATCTGATTTTCTCTTCTGGTATGTGTAAAGACAGAACACTCATAACAAATACATACTTTTAAAATTTTTCCCTTTGGCTTATAGATTACTACCAAATTACTAAATTTTCAAATATTTGCCATATTTTTTTTCAGATATTATTTTGAGCCAAGCTTTCACTATGTTGTCCTAAATGTCCTAAAACTTGCTATGTAGACCAGGCTGTCCTCAAACCCAGAGCTCATCCTGTCTCTGCCCCCTATATTCTGGGATGAAAGGTATGTACTACCACATCCAGCTTCAGACATTTTATATGCTTCTATCACTGAGGTCAGAGAACACATTTTGTGTAACTTGAATACATTTAAATCTGAGACTTTTATGGCCAGAACTTGGTCTATCTTGATGAAAATGTATATGGCTGTAATTAAATGTAATGTCCTACATGTAAATTAAGACAAGCAGTTCAACAGTGTTCCTGAACTGCTTTTCTACCACTTGTTATAATTAAGGAACAACAAAACTGAGGTTTCTAACTATGACTGAACAATTCTGTATTGACCTTTGTGTTTCCCTACTTTATTCACTTTTTGAAGTTCTGCTTCTAGGTAGATGTCTATGACTATGTACTCTTAATGAATCAATCCCCTTATTGTTATGAAATAGCCACCCTTAACTCCAAAATATAACCACCATTCCAACTATCTCTTGATTTGTATTAGCATACTCTTTTCCACCTTTAATTCTAATTATGTCTGTTTACTTAAAGTTCATTTCACAGGAGCAGCAAAAAAAAGTTCTGCTTTATCTGACCTGATTATTTCTACCTCTTAAAAGTGCTTGGACCATTTACATTTAATGTAACCACTAATGTATGTAACATTGCATATGAGTCCAGAGAATAAATATCCACAGTTGAAGATCAATGCATCTAGCAAATTCAACCCTTTAAATGGTGAAGGCTCTGCAATAGAACTACCTTATACAATAACATACCAGAATAAGTTCAAAAAGTGTTCCTTGGTCAACTTTCAGGAATTCTTGGTCCCAAACAGGAATATCATCTGTTCGTTTTTCTTTGTTCTCATCATCCTCAGGAGGAGGAGGGTCATCCTTGTGGTGGGTGCACCACTGAATGACCTACAACAACAAATTCTTCTGGCATTCTGTTACAAGACTTTGAGTTCAATGCTGGGGGCATCAAGCCTACACTGGGTAAGAACTAATTAAAGGTGGTCTAACAAAATGTTGAGTAAAAGTTTTAAGAAATTTAGTTATCATGTACACACACAAATATCACAAACACACACAAAATCCAGGGCTGGTAAGATAGTTCAGTCAGTAAAAGCACTTGCTGAACAAACATTAGGACCCCATTTTGTATCTTTAGTATCTATATAAAAAAGTTGAGACAGCATGCACTTTGCAACTCCTAGTACTGGTAGTGCCAGGGAGAGCTTGCTGATTGCCAGTCTAGCTCTAGATTCAGGAAACAGTAATATATCAGGAAACCTAATGTCTTCCTCTGTCTTCAGGTATATATCCAAAACACATGTATGCACATATCACACACACAAAAAAATTACTAATTTTCACAAACAATGGAAAGAGTAAAATCTAAGTTCATTATGAAGTCTAGACCGATATGATGGCACATGCCTACAATTCTAGCACCCACAAGGCAGCAGTAGGATTGCTTCTAAGTTCAAGGCCAGCCTGGGCTATTAAGCAAGGGCCCCATTAAAAAAGAAAATAAAAAGCACCAGGCCAGGAGGTTATAGTGTACACCTTTAATATCAGCACTTGGAAAGCAGAGGCAGGGGACTCTCTGAATTTGAGGCCAGCCTGGTCTGCAGAGCAAGTTCCAGGACAGCCAGGGCTACACAGAGAAAACCCGTCTTGAAAACAAACAAAAAGAAGTAAGAGCCCCCCCCACCCCCCGCAAAAAAAGGACAAAATAATCCATCCCAAGGACCGTACCTGGACTAGGGCTCAGCTGGTAATAGAACACACACACACACACATATATATATATATATATATGTGTGTGTGTGTGTGTATATATTTTTTTTAATAATTTATTTTTATTTCATGTACATTGGTGCTTTGACTGAATATATGTCTCTGTGAGAGTGGAACAGGAGTGACAGACAGTTTTGAGCTGCCATGTGAGTGCTGGGAATTGAACCCCGGTCCTTTGAAAGAACAGACAGTGCTCTTAACCACTGAGCCACCTCTTCAGCCCCTAGAACATATGTTAAACATGACCCTAAATTCAATTCCCAGTACCAATATAAGAAAAACAAAAACAAAATAATCACTTACCTTTTTTAGAATTGCTGCATTAACATTTGGTAAAGGAACAGGATCATCATCTCCCTCATCATCCATTCCCAAATCTAAGAAAACCAGGAGAGAGAAGGCATTATTTCTCAACTCCGTAACAACATACTATCTTAACAAGGATTTCTATTGCTGTGATAAAGTATCAAAAGCAAGTTAGAAAGAATTTATTTCACCTTATACTTCTAGGTTATAGCCCGCCAAGACAGGAACTGAAGCAGGACAGGAACCTGGAGGCAGGAACTAAAATGGAAGCCACTGCTTACTGACTTGTTCCTCTGCTTCACTCAGCTAGCTTTCTTATACAGCCCAGGCCTGTAGATGAGACCACCTACAATGGGCTGGGCCTTCCTACATCAATCATTCAAGAAAATGCCACACAGGCCAATCTTGTAGGGACATTTTCTCAACTGAGATTCCTTTTATATAAATGACTCTAGCTTGGTGTCAAGCATGGGTACATATACCTGTCAGTGATTTCATCAAGTATGGATAACTGAGCAACAATCTGGAAAAGGTGAATCCTGTATTTTCTTAAGCGAACCAAATTTTTATTTGTTCATTTCTTACATTTGAAGTACTCTTTGGGGATATCCTTGGCCTGAGATTCTTTGCCATAGTCCTTAGCCACCACACAACTATAATCAATCACTTTACAAGGTTTCCCTTATCCATCAATTTACACAGTCTTTAACTCCAGTTTGAGGAGAATCTAATGTTTTCTTCTGGCCTCTGTAGCGACTGCATGCACAGGGTACACATAGATATATGCAGGCAAAACACCTGTACATAAAAAATATATCTACGTCCTGAAGGTCAAATAAATAAAATGAGAAATCAAAGGTTGACCCTTAGGTGCTGCAAGTCTAGATGAGAACCAAAAAAAAAAAAAAAAAAAAAAAAAAAAAAAAAAAACAAAGTCCCAATTTTCATATATAAAAAAAAACATTCCTCCCCTACCACTACAAATACTGTTAAGAGACTATATTGTAAAATTTCTCTTTGGGTGATTGAGATGCTGACATTGCAAGACAACAATACTACCTTTGTTTAAATATAAAGCTATTTGAAAGAAGGCTTAAGTAATATTAAGGTCCTGATGGCTACGAAGAATTGCTCCTCTAGTATTTAGATATGCTCTGCTTTTTCTTTAGGACCATATATGAAAACAAAAACAAAATACATTCCTTTAAGCTATTCTGTTTCAGGGAATTCTGACAGACACCTGTATCTGATAACACTTGAACAAATAAGCCAATCCACATGCACACAGATTTTCACTTCTGATTATCCTCAGTTTAAAAAGTTTCATTTTGTTTTTTAAAATCACATGAAACTCTAACCAGTGGCACTGCAGATACAAAACAAAGAAAGCAGTAAGATGCCAAATTCAAAGAGCTCCGGATCTCCGGAGGCTAGATTCCTATAAGCTACAGGTACTTCAGAAGATGAACCCATTCTGCTTTGAGACCACAAAGGATACAGAAAGAATTCCTGAGCCAGTGCTATCTATCAGTCTTACTGTTAAAATTAAAGCACGTCTGCACAAGTTTCTAGGCAGCTAATGCTCTTAAAATTGGCAAATGCCTCTTTGAAGCAACACAAGACAGACCAGCACATCAGAGAACTGCTAAGATGAAGTAAATACTTCAGCTGACAAAACAAGTATTCAGGGAGCAAGTTTGCTGTCACTCACCAACCTTTCCAGAAACACTTGGACCACTTTCTCTTTATTATGGCCATTCAACAGGTACTTGACTTCAGGACATACCAAGGGGTTTACAGTCTTACTAGACGGAATCTACAATGTTCATTACCAGAATACAAAATTTCAAGAAAAACACCAGTTACCAGAGAGAATGTGTCCAGCTTGTATTTTAAAAAGTCACTCACACAGAAGATCTATCCCATGCAATTAGCATAGCAAGTCCTGCACCTCAGGTGAAGAGCACTTGTCTAATTCTCCACAAGCTGTGTTCAGCCTCCAGGACGGGAAGAGCCCTGTATCTCTATCAGTTATGCATCTGGAAAGCACTCGAGTCACCTAGAAATGTGTCTTCTTCCCTTGAAGGCATCTCCAACACAATTCGAAGTCTTTTTTATCTCTATCCTCTCAAATTCATCTTTACTAAACACAGTACTACAATCCTATCTAGAAACCTACTAAAAATATCAATTTTTAAAAAATTCTATCTATTTATTTTGTGTGGCTGGGTGTTTGTCTGCTTATGTGCATGCATCACCTGCATACCCAGTGCTATGGAGGCCAAAGAGGCTGCTGGACGGCCTGAAATTAGTTACAGAGAACTGAGCTGCTGTGTGAGTCTGAACTGTGTGGGTGCTGGGAACTGAACATGGGTCCTCAGGAGAAGCAGTCAATGCCTTTAACCACTGAAACATCTCTCAACCCCCCTCAATTCTTTAAGAGGACAGGTCTCACATGGCTCAGGAAGGCCTAAAACTTTCAACGTAGCACAAGTTGGCTTTGATCTTCCTGTGTGTTCTAATTACTGGCACACACCACCATAACTATCTTAACTTACTTTCCTTAATAATCCTGTCAACTTTGTCCCAGCATGATTTCCCAAAATCATGAAACTTAAAATCGGTCTCACTAGTACCACACACTGTAGTATTTCTAAAACATGGATTGATACCAATCAGGATGCTCCTGCAGCATCATTTGACATACAACTTTTATTAATGCACTAAGTATACTGAGAGATGGTTCTGTTTAGTATCTGGCACCTTCCTACTTTTTAAATTCGTTAAAAGATCAAGTCTCACCTTCTTTTCACCAGGTTATAGCTCCCAAACCTGTTCCAGGGACCTGCTTCAACCTCCCAAGTGCTAACATTATGGACATGAACCACTACACCTGGACACTCTTTGCCTCCTTCAAGTGTTTATAAGCTGCAAACTATTCCTATGTAAAACCTTGTGACTAAGTAATAGAGAACATTCTTACAAAGTTATTTCTCCCATCAAGTTTAAACACCAGTGTGTAGGTTTCCCATGCACACTATTTTAATATTAATTAGTAAGTTTTCAAAGGTTCAGAACCAATTATCTTATCTCACCTTTTTTCAATCACACAAATGTGTTGCAGCAATTTCATCATGATAACAAGTAGACAAAAAGAAAAGCTTGTTTCAAAAATAAATACATCAGCTGGGCATGGCAGTGCACGCCTGTAATCCCAGCACTCTGGGAGACTAGAGGCAGGCAGATCTCTGTAAGTTCAAGGACAGTCAAGGCTACACAGAGAAACCCCATCTCGAAAAATAAACATACATACAATATATGCATACACACACACATCTTGGGTAAAAAGCGCTTGCCTTGCAAGCCTGACCACCTGATTCAATGATGCTCAGAACTCACAACAGGAGAGAACCAACTCCCAAAAGTTGTCCTGAGGTATGCATAAATGTACAATACAGAGAGATACATAATAAAACTTAAATGCAAGGGCAGCTCAGTGGTTAGGAACACTTGCAGGGGACCCAGGTTTGGTTCCCAGCTCCCAAATCCAGCAGCTCCAATCCCAAGGAGTCTTATGCCCTCTTCTTGCCTCTACATGAACATGGTGTGGCGTACAACATACATGCAGGCAAAACAGCCAAACAGGAAAAAAAAAGTGAAATGCAGATTCTTCACGTGTAAACTTTTTAAGAGACTCTTCAACAGCATTCAATCCATGAGATTACTCTACAATAAAGCAAGCAGTTCTATTTGGCTTCCATACCACAAGACAACCCCCTTCCAAATACTTTGGTTTTTATCAGGAAAAATCAAATTGTAAATCCAATTTACTTGAAACAGAAATGGACTATTGCAGCCAGGCATGGTGGCATGTACCTTTAATCCCAGCACTCAGAAAATCAGAGGCAAGTCTACAGAGGGAGTTCCAGGACAGCCTGCACTGCAGAGAAGCCCTGTCTCAAAACTAAACAAAAACAAACAAAAAAAAGAACAAAAAGAAAAAATAAGTGATAGATAAGACTGTTTGATAGATATGGGAAGTCACATCAGGGTCAGCAAGATGACTCAGTGAGTAGAAGTACTTGCTATGAAAGAAGAGCAGAGTTTGAGCCTCAGAGTCAACAAGGCTGGATGTGGTGGCTGTAAGCTCAGCACTTTTTTAATGCATGTACATCTGCACGCCAGAAGAGGGCATCAGGTCACACTATAGATGGTTGTGAGCCACCATGTTGTTGTGGGAATAACTCAGGACCTCTAGAAAAGTACAGTGCTCTTAACCACTGAACCATCTCTCCAGGCCCTCAGCACTCTTTGTAGCAGAGACAAGGATGTATATTACAGTGGGAGAAAAAGAGAGTACCTGCCTCAAAAGGGGGTGAAAGGTAGGGCCTGGAGATGGCTTAGTGGTCAACAGAGCACTTGCTGCTCTTGGAGCAGACCCAGTTTAGTCCCTGGCATCCCACATTGGGCAGTTTACAAGCACCTGTTACCTCCAGCTCCAGCTGGATCCAATGACTCTGGACTTCACAAGCACTTGCAAGAATGTGCATATACTAAACACACACATTAACAATAAAAACTTTAAAACACAAAAAGGTAAAAAAACAAAACAAACAAACAAACAAAAAACAAAGTAGCCAGGTATTGTGAGCACACCTTTAATTCTACCACTTGGGAGGCAGAGACAGGTGGATCTCCCTGAATTTAAGAACAACTTTGTTCACCCAGAGTTTCAGGGCAGCATGAGCTACAACCCCAACAAGGTGAGGTAGAGGAGGCGAAAGGAGAAAAACTGACTTCTCAAATACACTATCTGGTGTGACACCACATGGCTGCCCACACAATAATCTTGTTTGTTTGTGAGACAGGGTCTAACTATGTAGTCTTGGCAGGCCTTGAACTCACAGAGATCGGTGTCTCTGCTAAGTGCTGGAATTAAAGTTATGAGCTACCACACCTAGCAAATCTTTTTTTATTGTTCATGTTTTGTTTTTGTTTTTTGAGACAGGATATCTCTTGTGTAGCCCTGGCTGTCCCAAACTTTGTAGACCAGGCTGGCCTCAAACTCAGAGATGTGCCTGCCTCTGAGCCCTGAGTGCTGGGACTACAGGCATGCACCACTGCACTCAGCTGCCTAGCAAATCTTAAAAACAAAAAAACCCAACACTTTAATAGCTTATAGTTTCATTCACACAATGCAGAAGAAAATTACCTTCTTCACTCTCAAGCTTGTAACAGACTGGCTCAAGTAAACCTAATACTTGGAATTTACACGATCCTATCCTAAATTAAACAACCCCTTTCTCCACACCAAGATTTCATAAACTTACCTTCCAGCATGGTCTTGATGGTCACAGATTGTTTGGCAATTTCTACATCAACTTCAAATATCTCTCCATCAGAACTCTGCAACTTTATCGAAGGCATCTAACAAATAGGAATTTAAGAGCTATTTATTTCTTTTACAAGACATTTATCTTTTACAAGACATTACAAGACTAGTCTGTCAGAAAATTAAGTTACTGTATAGTTCTAAGTTCTTCACAACAAGCGTATAATTGTTATTAAAAAAAAAAAAACTTATTTCCAAGTCCAGTTCCTTTAAACATCAGCCTTAAAGGTCCACTTAAAGGCAGTACTACATTTACAACTGTATTAAGAGCTATCTATATTTCTGACATTTACTTTTAGAATGTGTGTAGGTGTGCATATACCTTAGCACAAGTGGAATGTGGAGGTCAGAGAAGAAGTTACAGGAGGCAGCTTTCCCTCTACTGTGTGGGTTACTGGAATCAAATTTGGGTCATCAGGCTTGGCAGCTGAGCCATTTGCTAGCCCCTCAAAAAATTTTAAGATATGTGCTTTCCATACTCCTTTATGCACCCGTGGAATAATAACTTCTCAATCTGAAAAATTAACTGCCACAAATAACTACCTACAAACCTGAGAGAAGTCAGTCCAAAATAAACAAAGCTTGTTATCAAATAAAAGTAAATTTCATACTATGAAATCTACTATTGGGAAACAAGTAATCGACTACAAAAAAAAGACCAGGATGTGCTAATTTATATCTAAAGAAAAACAAGACAACACACAATTACTTAAAAGACATATAAACAGATGTCAATATGATCCCTAAAACCTGTAAGGAGCTCAAATTTAGAAGAGTCCTTTTAAAATTTTCATTACCTATTGTTCAGGTGTCCAAGTTTGAGATCTTCTAAGTCCCTACAAAAATACCTGCTTCAAAAATGCATTTAAGCCAGCAATGGTGACCCATGCCTTTAATCCCAGCACTCAGAAGGCAGAGGCAGGTGGACCTCTCTCTGTTAGTTCCAGGCCAGCCAAGGCTACAAAGAGAAAACAAACAAAACACAAAACAAAAAGGCTTTTAAAGCTAGGAGCGGTGTTTTATGTCTTTAATCCTAATACTCAGGAGGCACAGGCAGACAGATCTCTGTGGGTTGGAGGCCAGGTTGGTCTAAATAGCTAGTTCCACAACAGCCAGGGCTACATAGAGACCTTTGTCTCAAAAAAGAAAAGCAAAACAACAAAATGCATTTAAGTCACGATGGCACATGCCTATAAGCCCAGTACCTGAGAGGCAGGAATTCACACATCAGGCGCACAGCCAAGTTCAAATCCAGCCTAAGTTCCAGGAGAAACTGTCTCAAATATATATAAATAAATCTAAAATGGCCAGGATGGTGGTGGTGGCATATACCTTTAATCCCAGCACTCAGGAGGCAGAGACAAGCAGATCTCTGAGTTCAAGGCCAGCCTAGTCTACAAAGTGAGTTCCTGGACAGCCAGGGCTATAGAGAAACTAGTCCTAATAGTGCCCAATTTTTGGAAGGCTGAAGATCATAAATGAGTACATAATGAGTTTAAGACAGCCTTTGAGGAACTTAATAAGAGCATGCTTCAAAATTAAATACAAGAGGTTGGATATTTCGCTCATTAGTGTAACCAAGTTCAATCTATAACACTGTCTTCTCACCCTGCCCAAAAGGTGAACCAGGACATAAGTACATGCCATAATCCCAGCATTTTGTCAAGAAGCAGGATTGGGGTTCAAGGCCATCTTCTTGACACATAGAAAATTTAAGGCTAGCCTGGGTTTCTTAAGACCCTGTCTCAAAAATTGAACAACAACCCCAAAAGCCAGAAACCCCATTAACTCAGACAAACTATGAGACATTAGGAAAACATATATAATAATATATTTTAAAAATTAAGCAACTAAGTCCTAACATGACTTGAATTTAAGGAAAAAACAAAACCAAACAAAAACAAATCTAATAATAAAAGCTCTAAGCCAGCATTTTCTTATTTCAGACTTCTCCCTCATTCCTCCAAGAGGATTAATTCAAGACCTCTTTAAAATGTGCATGCCCCCCCCCCCCCATACCTCTATCTATCTGGTAGTTTTTCAAGGCAGGGTTCCTCTGTGTAGCCCTGGTTGTCCTGGAACTTGCTCTGTAGCCAGGGTTAGTCTTGAACTCAGAGATCCACCTACCTCTGCCTGCAGTGCTGGGACTAAAGGTGTGCGCCACAAACTGCCTCACATGTAACTTCTGAGGTAGACAGAAGAGTTCAATGTTACTATCTACTAACTTAAGGTACTTCTGAAGCTTTCTGGATCTGGGTTGTTAATAATGCAAACTTTCACAAAAGTATAGGGTTTGGGGCTGGAGAAATGGCTCTGAGAGATGGCTCTGTTCTTCCAAAGGTCCTTAGTTCAATTCCCAGCAACCACATGGTGGCTCACAACCATCTATATAGTAAGATCTGGTGTGCAGGTAGAATGTTGTATAAATAATAAATCTTAAAAAAAAAGTAGAGGGTTTGGCATTTAAAATAACCACTGACTGCATCCATTTTAGAGTCAGCACATCTCCTAAAACAGTCTTTCAGCCTTCCTGAAACACTTGTTACCTTTCCTCAAGTAACTAAGCTGTGAGAAAGGGGCGGTGGAGGTAAGGCTGTTTTACCATCATCCACTGAAATATGCAGCTCATTCATTCCACGGTTGGAGGCAATCCGATTTCGCTTTTCAACTCACAAACCTGTCTGCTCCTCCATGTTTCTCAGTGCCTGCCAATAATGCAGAACTGAGCTCAGAACAGTAGCCCCCCCCAACTATGATAAGGCATCAATAAAAGTTAACAATAAAATAAAGGCCAATTTTTAACAGCAAAACACTATGTTCTTTTTATAGTCCCTAGTACTGTAATAAACACTCAAGAACAAGTCTAACTTTGTAGTTGATAAAAACCACTTTAAAAGACCATTCCATATTTCCTTGAAATAATCCACAATAAATAAAGATGTGCTTAGTCATAGTCAAATTTAGGTATTAGGTTACTGGTTAAAAGAGCCAGGATCTTATTAAATAACAGGGAGGCAATCGGTTAATCTGTAATTCAATGCACTCAGTAATCCTAGACCTAACTTTTGTTGTTGTGTTGGCATTAAGAGCAAATTTTTTTAAGTAATAATGCATGAGATTTCGATTTGATATGCTTTTCAAAAGAAACCCTCTTCAGTTCTCTTAAGTTCCTGGACTTGGAAATTAAACCACCATCCAAGGCTGGAATAACGAGAATTCTATTACACCAGACTTTAGAAACAAGCCTGCTTCAGGTGACTCGAAATTCTGACTCTTGGAAGAGACTGCATTGTTCTATGCCACAGGCACATTCTGTGACATTGTGATGAAAAACCGCCAAGTCTCCAAACCTGGGGACTCCACTAGAAAGCGAGCCAAAAGACAGGTGTTAACACCATCCCTTGGAAACAAACAAACAAAAAAACTCAAACAACCTCAAGTTTTAGCGTCAAGGGCTCCTAAGTCACACACCTCAGACGACAGGGTCTATTACTAGCAGTTAAGTTTTCAGAAGAGACTGCAGGACGTATCAAAACAACGCAAAGAAATGTCGAGGGTCTGTTACCTGCAGTTTCTATGGTAGAATAAACAAGACCAATCAATCAGGAGCCAGTGACGCCAGATACATGAGAAAAAGAAGGAGCCAAGAATCGAGTGGCAACGATCGCCACCACCTGGGCGGCCAGAGCCCCTACTCAAAGCCCCGCCGCCCACCCGCCCCGGAGCGCGGGGCAGCCGGCCTGTCGCTGGGGCAGGCCCGGGCCGAAGCCTGGGCCTTGCAGCCGCGTTCGGGCCTGACTGGCGCCGCCCGCGGACGGACAGGCCCGCCACAGGGCTCGGCTCCCACTAGCCAGGAGAGCGCCGAGAGGATGCGCGGCCCCGGGAGGCCTGCCTCGGCCGACTCGCGCATCCGGGGTCGGCAACGGGCCCCATGGCGCTCCAGGGTACGCCAGCCCGAGTGGCCGCCGTGGCCGCCGCCTCCGCCTCGTGCAGGCCACAGCCTCCGCCGGGCTCCCGCCCGCTCCTCCCTCCCTCCGTCCCTCGAGGGACCACGGCCCGGTCCGGCTCGCGGGCGGCTACTCACGGTGCTCGGTCTCAAGACCGCAGGCCCGAGGCGGACGGGCGGCGTTCACACAGCGAGAGCAACACCGAGGACAAGGCCACTACAGCAGCGCCGCGCGGCGTCGGCTCTTATAAGAGCGGGACGCGGGCGACGAGGACCCCGAGCTCGTGACGTCACACAGCCGGCCGGGCTGGCCGTTGAGATCGCCTGTCTGACGGGTGGCGGGCGGAGGGTGGCGGGCCAGGCCCTAAGCGCCTCCCTCGGGGGTCTACGGGACAGATGCGGACGGGCGACGGGTGGAGAGACCGCTAGGTAGGAGAGGAGCTTCCGCCTTACTCCTCTGTCCTCCAGAGCGCCGTGCTCTCTTTCGGGGCGGACGCCGGCTGAGGTACCGTCGCGACCCCGAAGGGCCTTTCAGGCAGGAGCTGTCTTAAAATGCTTGAAAGACCCCAGTCACGAAAAGCCTGGAAACAACAAACCGCAAAACCGGTTGGGGGGGGGGGGGTTCACCTAAAGGATTCACCTCAACCTGACCATCTTTAATCTCCCAATAACCCAAAGAAGTGAGGTTTTTGTTTGCCGACCAGGGATTCGGGACTTGGACCTTCCTACTCCACTGATACTGGAATTTTTTTTTTTAATCTTAGGGTGTGAGGAAAGGTGTCACTTTAGCCCAGGTGGCCTGGAACACCTGACCTAATACACCCTGCTTATTTGATTTCAAAAGTTTTCTTTGTTTTTAAAGGCAAGGTCTCGTTTGGTTCAAGGTGGCCACAAATTCATTATGTAGACCAGGTTGGTCAAAAACTCATGCGCTGGGATTACAAGCATTCTTCACCATACATACTTGCCTAATACTCTTTCTGTTTTGTTTTGTTTTGTTTTGTTTTGAGACAGTGTCTCACTGTGTAGACCAGGCTGGCTTTGAACTAAGATCTGCCTGTCTCCCAATTGCTAGCGCTGGTTTCAGAGACAAGCAGAAGATACATTCTTTGGGTAACCTCGGCCCTGTGTGTGAGACCTGTGAAGCCATTCCTGGGGATCCAGGACAGTCAGGCCGAACCTAAACAGGCCATGTTGTATGGGCCAGCTCTCAGAAGGCTGTGATAGGTCGCTAGAATGAAACAGCTTTGAAGAGAGAGGCCTGAAAGCACCCATCTGGCCTCGTCCCAGCCAGAAACTGTGCAATTGCCTGTCCTGCCCTGTTGTGTCTAGGGAGCATCCCTGTCCCCACCAAGGCGCCTGGCTCACCTCGCCAATGAGCACGTGATGGTATTCCTGACACCACAAAGACAAAAGACACTTCCATTGCAGGGCCTCATAAAGAAACCAGAGACTACAGTTTCTCTAGGACAAGACTGGACAGAGAGGCCAAGCAGTGGCTTGAATTACCAGGTCTTTGTCTGAGGGCTACGGTATCCAGTGTCTGCCAAGTGCCACAGCTGATCGCAGAAGATGAAAGGCCCAAGGTTCTCAGGCTCCTTCCTTGCAGCACAGCTCCTGCTGCGAGCCTCCCAGGAAAGGCCACTGGGGAGTCTTTTCCTCCACATGGCATAAACTTGGTGGGAGTCTTGGGCAGTGCCGGGTCACATACATCTAGACTTAGGCTAGCTGGTTTCTTAGAAACCAGCACAGAGCTTGGCACAAAATGGTTTTTCAGATGTATGAGAGCCTCTCAGAGTTACCAAGAGATAACTGGAGGAGAAAATGGAGATTTGGGTGCTAGGGAAAGTTAAGCATGCCTGGGTCCCTGGGATCAATCCCTGACACTCCCAGACTATTTAACAAATCGTTTGATGAAAATAAGCAGCTGGGGCAAAAGTTGGGTGATTTTTATATATTTTTCTGTCATTTGGGTATTGATTCCCAGGAAGGTAATTACATAATAATTTCCTCCCTATAGTGAATTGGACACAGTACTATATCACTCCTTAGCTGTAGTCTTTGAAAGTCTGTTCTCTGGGTGTGTGGTCCACTTAGTAGTGTGCTTGCCGAGCATGTGTGAGGCCTGGGGTTTGATTCCCAACACCCCCATAAACTGTGCACCTGTCTGTAATCCTAGTGCTCAGGAGGTGGAGGCAGAAGAATCAAAAGTTCAAAATCACCCTCTGCACTTAGTGAGTTCAAGGCTAGCCTGGTCTACATAATGTTGGACCAGCCAGGGCTATACAGCAAGAACCTAAATCAAAAAATAATTTTTTAACACTTTATTTATTTTATGTATGAGTATTCTATCTGCATGTGCCCCTGCATGCCAGAACAGGGCGTCAGTTCCTACTATAGATGGTTGTGAGATACCATGTAGTTGCTGGGAATTGAACCCAGGCCCTCTAAGGAGGAACTAGATAAGTGCTTTTATCCACTGAGCCATCTCTCCGGCCCCCCCCCAAAAAAAAATGTTTTAAGTGAATAATACAGTAATTAATTGGCGCCAGTCAAGCAAAGGCAGCTGACCCCATTTTCAGTGTAATGAATCTAACCTGAGAGCAGGTTTTTCTGCTTTTTAAACTATCCAAGGTGATTCTTAAGCTTAGGGTAAGTGGAGAAACTTCTGTATAGGGCCTCAGTGATAACACATTGCCAGGAAGGAGCCAGCAGTATTTATCAGAAAAGACTGGATCAGTGCCACACTTTTTAAATCAACCCTACTTTCCCTGGAAACCTCCACCCCAGAGCCAGGATAGCTACAGAATTACAGGGTATAAGCTGGGAACGATGTGTGTCTGTCCATTTTATTAATAATTGTCAGTCGAGATCTAAAAGGACTGGCTCCACAGGGTCACTTGGGTGTCAAAACCCTGTTTGGCCATAAGTGATGATACACACATGGAACCCTAGCACTCAGGAGGAGAGGCAGGAGGATCAGAAATTTGGGGTCAAGTCTGGGTTACATAATGAGTTTTAGAGCAACTTGAATACCACAGGTAGCCTGCTTTGAAAGTGACAGCACACCAAGACTAAAGAGATGGCTCAGTGTTTTTAAGAGCCCTGGCTTTCCTTCCAGAGGACTCAAGTTCAGTTCCCAGCACCCACATGGTAGCTCACAACTGTAACATCAGTTCCAGGTGACCTTTGTACCAGTGCACATAAACTAAAATTAGTTTATTTTTAAAAAGAGAGAGAAAGAACAATAAATCGTTCTCTAGGGAGGAAGGCAACAAAGCTGAAAAGACCCTCCCGGTGGCAAACTGAGAAGCAGAGCTGTGGCTCCCACACGCACCCCAGGACAGTCCTGAAGAACTCAGTCCAGCCCCTCATCGCCACAAACAAGTTGTGATATACACTTGTTTCCGAGGCTACAGCCTCTAGGCAAAGTGAAAGCCTGTGAGTCAGGCAGGGCACTTGGGAAAACGTGGATGTTTTGGTGTTATTTTTGGAGGTGATTAGCCTTATTGAGTCTCCACTGCTGTATGGCTGTCGTCATCCCCACCCCCCTTCAGGGAATCCAGTGACCTCTTCTGGCCCCTACAGGCGGAGTGCCCCTACACGGCGTATTTACACATATGCAGGCAAACAGGCTGTGCTGGCTAGTTTTATGTCAACTTGACACAAGCTAGAGTCATCAGAGAAGAGAGAACTTCACTTGAGAAAATGTCTCCAAAGGTACGGCTGTAAGGCATTTTTTTAATTAGTGATCAGTGGGGGAAGGTCCCGCCCGCTGTGGACAGTGTCACCCCTGGGATCTGTAAGAAAGCGAGCCATAAGAACAAGCCAGTAAGCTGCACCCCTTCATGGCTTCTTCATCAGCTCCTGTCTCTGGGTTGCCCGCCCTTGCTGCTTTTGATAATGAACTGTTATGCGGAAGGGTGAGCGAAATAAACCCTTTCCTCCCTGAGTTGCCTTTGGTTGTGGTGTTTCATCACAGCAATAATAACCCTAACTAAGACATACTCATACATACAAATAAATAAATATTTAGCACAAAACAACAAATACACCAGGACTTTGGAGTTAGGAATGTAGCTTAATTGCTAGAGTGCTTGTCAACAGGCACAAAGCCCTGGGCGCAATGCCCTGCACTATGCAGACTAGACATGGAGGGTGCACACTTTTTGATCCCAGCACTTGAGACAGAAGGATCAGAAGTTCAAGGCCACTCTCAACTACATAGCAAAGTTGGAGGCCATCCTGAGATACAGGAGACCCTGTCTCAATCAGCCAACCAGCCAATAAATCAATCAAATGACACTTAGTACTTGATGTTTCCTTTCTTAGGCATTCACCTGTAGGGCAGACTATAAACTTTTTCTTTTTTCAAGACAGGGTTTCTCTGTGTAGCCTTGGCTGTCCTAGACTTGCTTTGCAGACCAGGCTGGCCTGGAACTCACAGAAATCCGCCTGCCTCTGCTTCCCTGAGTACTGGGATCACAGGCATGGGCCACGACACCCAGCTCAGACTGTAGACTCTTAAATATGTGTTCTAGGCCACAGGATAGCATCTAAGCTAAGTAGCTAGCTGTATACCAATTTCCTCGGAGATAGAACATTTTTTCTCAGAGGGAAGCTCCTAATGACTCCACAGTGTTCTTCTAAAGGGAGGTGAAAAATTCCATCCTGCAGGGAAGGGCCTTAACACTCAGGAAGTAAACAACTCAAGTACCTGAGACTGGCCAGGTCCCCAAGGAAGTAAGGAACACAGAGAGACATTATCAGAGAAGTCCCAGCTGCCTGGAAGAGGCAAAGCCCAGGGAACTGACTCTTTAACCTGTTGAGCTGCCTGCAAGCTGTGCAGCGGGCTGCAGGTTTCCGGTTTCCCTGAGCCATCACCCATGCTGGGGTGGGCTTTTGGTGACACAGCTGTCTGTGAGGCATTGCTGCTCTTGTAGGTAATCCCTCACCCGAATAAAACCCGCCGCTCCACTAACGAGCTCAGTGGTTGCTTGCTTCGCTCATCTGTTCCCTATCTGCGGATTGGATGGCTGTTCCCATCTCTCCTTCCGCACAGCGTCTCACACACAGCAGCAGCAGTAACTCAGCGTGCTTGTTCAGAGACCTGGCTGCAGCCTGCCGCGGTGTTGCCTCTCAGTCCAGTTCTCAATGGCCACTATACAGCTCACCACCTGCCTCTGTTATATAATCCCCAGTGATCTACTTTTTCTCTGGGCCTCGTTCTCCTGTATCGGAAGAATTGAATTGAAAAGGAGGAGGCCTGATAAGGGCGGTTTGCCAGAAGGCTGGGGGTGGAGGGACTGAGCCCCGAGAGAGACCGGTTAGGGCCAGTGTGAATCCCTTCCTGACTCTTCAACCCAACAACAGGAACAAATCAAACACCCCAGATTAGTTTGGGGAGTCTGAAAGTGGGGAGAACTCTTCCTGGGTCCCTCCACCAAGTTTTTCTTGCTAAGAACGACAATCCCAGGACGTAGGAGCCTGAGGCAGGACATTTACTAGTTTGAGGCCAGCCTGACTATAGAGGGAGACCATATCTCAAATTTAAAAGCTCACTGGTAGAATATTAGTGTATTAGTTAATCCTCTGTTGCTATGACAAAATTCCCTGAAAAAAGCAATTTAAGGAAAAAAGGATATTTCTTGGCTCACAGCAGGAGATTAAAGAGTCACGTTGCATCCACAATCATGAGGAAGCAGAGAACAATGAACTCTTCCGTTCAGTTAACTTTCTACATTTTTCTTAAAAAAAAAAAGAACCGGGCCCATCCAGCAGAGGCGGAGGCAGGCGGATCTCTGACTTGAAGGCCAGCCTGATTCTACAGAGTGAGTTCCAGGACAGCCAGGGCTACACAGAGAGACCCTGTCTGGCAAAACAAAATTTATTTTAAAATTTGTATATGTGAAAGCATACCCTCAGAGGCCAGAAAAGCTGCCAGATCTCTTCAAACTGGAGTTACAGGCAGTTGTAAGCTACTAGATGTGGGTGCTGGGACCCAATTCAAGTCCTCTGCAAGAGCAGCAAGCACTCTTAACCACTGAGCCAGCTCTCTCTCTCTCTCTCTCTCTCTCTCTCTCTCTTTCTCTCTCTCTTTCCAGGAGTCTAAGCCTCAAGCACCAAACAAAGAGTGTGGCCTCCTTGACAGTGAGGCCCCTCACTCCGTTAACCTAATCTGAATAATCCCTCACAGGTGTGTCTAGAGCAGTGCTTTTCGACCTTCCTAATACTGTGACACTTAAGAGTTTTTTGTTGTGGTGACCCCCAACAGTAAAATTATTTTCATTGCTACTTCCTAACCTAATTTTGCTGCTGTTATTAGGAATTGTAATGTAAATACCTGCTCTGCAGGATATCTGATATGTGACCTCTGTGAAAGGGTCTTTCAGAAACCCCACGGGCTGGAGACACACAGGTTGAGAACCACTGGTCCAGAGGTTTACCTCCTAGGCGATTCTAGATCCTGTCAAGTTGACCAATCAACACTCACTCTGGGTTCAACTGTAGGGGAGTGGTAGTAAAATAAGAGAGCTGCCATTTTGACATAACCATGTCCGAACAGTTTCAAGTTTCATACAGCTCCAGTGCAAGGAAATCTTGCAGGCCCCTCGAATGCCCACCTGCTTTAAACTTCTCATGTGATACGGGATAGGTGCTTCCCCCTTGCTGTCACTCTTCTCATCTGTAAATCAGACCTCGATAACAGTTTTTGACAAAATTATTTATGTCACTGGAATGGCTAAACTTAAAAGAATGATAGTATCAAGTGTTGACAAGGACATAGAACAATTGACTCCTTCAAACACTGTTGGTGGAAGTACAAGTTGGTGAACTCCACTAACAGGCAGTATCCACTAAAGGTAATATATATAAATCCATTGGTTCCCTAACTCCAGTTCTGAATAGATATCCAGCAGAAATAAGTGTTCATGTCTACCACAGGTTACGTTCCAACATTCATAACAACTCCAATAGGGGCCAAGGATGACACCACCTTCAGACAAACACTTTCTGTCAAGAACTAATTCATTAAATAAATAAATAAATAAATAAATAAATAAATAAATGTTAAAAACAAACAAAAAGCCAGGTACAGTGGCACACACGTGTAATCCCAGCACTCAGGGAGGCAGAGGCAGTTGGTTCACTGATCTACAAAGCAAGTTCAGACAGCCAGGGCTACACAGAGAAACCCTGTCTTGAAAAACTAACAAAACAAAAAACAGAACTAATTCATTCCACAAAAACGGTGTTAACCCTGTTCAAAAGCAGTGCCCCATGACCTAGCAGTAGGTACTGTAAGGGATAAGTGTAAAGGCTCTGCCTCCCCTCATTGCCACTTGAGGAGCCTCCAGGATGGGGATCCTCAGGATGGGGATCCTCAGTGGTTATCGCAGACTACACTCAAGCCATGACAGTGTCTTTATCCATAAATCAAAAGCTAGGAATGATGGCTTCCACTGTGCAGGCAACCTGCAGGATATTCATGCCATAGAATTTTAAACTGAAAGAGAAAAGCAATAGAACATAGATGGACCTCAGTGTTGAATGAAAGCAGCTAGGTGTAAGATGACCTTACTGTGTGAATCTATTTTAACAAAGATCACAAAGGAAGGTGAGGAAAGCTAATGATGGCTGCTGAGCAGCTGACAGGTGTTGAGGAAGCTCTCTGAAATGCCAGGTTCTTTCTCTCTTGATCCTGGTGGTGTTTTCACGTACATATAGCAAAAAAGTTTTCGTATGTAGCCAGGCGGTGGTGGCACACGCCTAATCCAAGCATTTGGGAGGCAGAGACAGGTGAATCTCTGTGAGTTTGAAGCCAGCACACTCTACAAAGTGAGTTCCAGGACAGCCAGGGCTGTTACACAGAGAAGTCCTGTCTCAACAAACAAAGACAAACCAAAAATATCTTACTGTATGTAAATCAAAGAGGGGAATGTGTGCACTGGTGAGATGGCTCAGTGCCACGGAGACTATCAACCCAAGTTCAAACCTAGGTATTCACATGATTGATGTAAGGAGAGGCCTGACTCTCAGATGTTGGCTTCTCAACTCCACAAGCCTACATGGCATGCACACACAATAAATTAAAAAAAAATAATAATGTTTTAGGGCCTGCAAGATGGCTCTGCAGCCTTCTGACCTCCACAGGTATGGCATGACATACAGCAACACAGAGTCAGACAGACACACACACACACACACACACACACACACACACACACACACACACATGTTGGGGGAGGGAATTTTGTTTTGTTTGTCTTTTGAGACAGTATTTCTGTGTGTAGCCCTGGCTGTCCTGGAACTCTCTCTGGCCAGTCTGACCTTAAACTCACAGAGAGCCTCCTGTCTTTGCCTCCTAAGAAGCTATATGTGAGTGAGCTGCCACAGAGGCTCCAAGGGTCCTCAGAAAGGCGTGTGCCACCACCACCCAGCTGAGAGAATTTTAAAAAATAAATGTTAAAATTTTTGTTCTGGGGCTGGAGAGATGGTTCAGAGGTTAAGAGCACTGGCTGCTCTTCCAGAGGTCCTGAGTTCAATTCCCAGCAACCACGTGGTGGCTCACAACCCCCTCTACTGGAATCTAATGCCCTCTTCTGGGATTCAGGCGTATATGCAGATAGAGCACTCATATACATACAATAAATACAAATTTAAAAAATGTTTACTCTGTGTTTGTTTTAGATTTGTATGTGTGCACCATATGCTCACAGGCACCCCTGGAGGCCAGAAGAGAGAGCTGGATCTCCTGGAACAGAGCCATGGGTGTTTGTGGTCCTAGTAGTGAGCTCCCTGGTATAGGTGCTGGGAACAGAGCCCAGCTCCTCCCGAAGAGCACAAGTGGCCTTAAGTGTTGAACCATTCATTCTTCCAAGCCCTAAAAGATTTTTTAGGACATGGCAACGTGATAATACATGCTTTCCACGGTGTCAGTGTTTATTTTTTCTGGCCCTTGGGGCCTCTGTGGCAGCTCACTCACGCACAGCTTCGCCAGCAACTCGGTCAAAGCAGGAGGAGCAATGACAGGTATCGGGAGCAGGGGGGAGTTTCTGGAAGGCCCCTGTGTTTGGGTGGGCGTCGTGTCCAGAGTCCAGCCTGGGACCCTGACCTTGGACAAAGCTTCAGAAAGGCCCCTCAGATAGCTTCCTTGCCTTTCCTTGGATGCTGTATGCAGAGCCTCCTGTGGTCATGATCCCTGACCTCAGGATGCTGCTTTGCAGGCCTGAGGCAGGAGCGGTGTCCGCACTTAAGTGACGGAGGAGAGAGTTGGTCGACGGACATTTGTATCCCATGCCACCAGAGGCCCAGGCCGAGGGCCTCCCTTCGAGGCAGGAACTGAGAAGTGGCATCAGACCAGTGTGCCAGTGAGCTCCACTCTACAGCCCTAGGAGAGATTGTAAAACTGCCACGGGTTACATAAGCAGCGCCAGGTGACACGTCAGAAAAGTGAGGGGATGGGACGGACTTTGAACCTGGGTGTGGCTGTCCCACACAGGACAAAGCTTATCAGAAGAGACTGTCCTTTACTCTGCTCCACCCTGCCCCACAGTGGAGAATCTGTTGAGGAGACAGATGGGTACCCCAAGTGCTCACAGAAGGCAGAGAGGAGGGACTACGGCTGTGCAGGCTTATCATAGCTAGTGTTCCCAAACCACCATCACTCACTGGTCTGCCCAGCAGATGGTGCCAGAGGGCCACTTGTCTGTCCCAGAGTGGCCCCCTCACCCCCACCCCGTCCATCTTCTTTGCTTCTCCTGTCTAGAACTCAGGGAAGTCCTCTCCAGAAGCCTGGACTGACTGGGTGTGACCTGGTGTGACCAGCAGAGGCTTCGTACCAGTGTAGCTCCATCCTGTCTTCCAGCTCTGGGCCCATGCAGCAGGGCCAGGAAGGCTTTCCTAGGAGGGAGCTAGGGCAGGTGAGTGGTGAGGAAAAAGGTGGCATTAGAAGTCTCACTATTGGACCTCTGTGGAGGAGGAGAGAGGTAGTCTGAGATGCGCTTTTCACAGAGCTAGGGATGGAACCAAGGCCATGTACACACGAGGCAGGCACTCTGCCTCCAAGTCCCAGCCCCAGCCCCCAAGATATTTTTTTTCAAGTTTTGCTTATAGGAGCACAGGAAAGGACAGGTGCCTAAGGAGTTTGTTTTCAGGAGCATAGAGAGCTGTATTTGCTTGCTGGTAGGATAGTCCAGCACAGGCCAAGGTTAGAGCTGCAGCTGCTGGAGACTGGTAGCTGTGATGGCAGGACGGAGAGGGGGGGTTGATCGTGCTTTGCGATATTAATGACATGTGGAGGAGCCAGCCCCAACGTTAAGAGCACACCTTACTCTTGTAGAGGACCCAAGGTCAGTTCCCGGCATTCACATGGGGCAACTCACAGCAATCAGCACTTCCAGTTCCAGGGATCCGACGCCGCCTGCACTCACATGGCACATGCTTGCATGGGTGCACAAACACACGCATTTAACATAGGGCTGGAGAGATGGCAATGTGGCTAAGAGTACTTGCTGCTCTTGTAGAGGAGCTGAGACTATTTCCAGAACTTATACCAGGTGCCTCCAGGAACCCAGTATTCTCTTCTGGCCTTTCTGGGGCAGGGCAAACACATGTACATACAGACAAGCAGGAACATACATACATACATACATACGATAAAACTAAATGTAAAACTGTCTGTTGCAAGGGCCAGTGAGATGGCTCAGCGGGTAAGGGTGCTTGTCCTGAATTCCATCCCTCAAACTCACATGGTGGAGAGGACTACTGCAAGTTGTCCCTGACCTCCATGCATGTGCACACACATACAAATAAATATAAATGAAACTTGGCTCAAATAAATGCCATCGAGGAAGTCAGGGCTTGAACTCTGAGGACAGGATGTGACTTACACCAATATTCAACAGAGCCAGCCTGCAAGTCTCCTCAAGCTTCCCCAAGGTCTCATCACACAGTCGGCTTGCAAAAAGGCAGCAGTCACAAACACAGGTCACTTTCTCTAAATTCAAAAGCCACGTGGGCTCTTGCCTGCCCATCAAAGCCCACGAACGATTGCAGCAAAGGTAGGAGCTTTTGAAAGCCAGTTCCCCCTCTGAGAATGCTCTGGTAGCAGGCCCTTGGCTGTCCTAAACTGAGGTCGAGACACAACTGAAGCACGCCACACAACATGTCTGACACAGTGAGAGCTCAGAGCTATGCAGTCTTCACCCTCAGCTGCCATTTCAGGACCAGACACGCAGCATCACTGCTCTTCCGATACTCTGCTTTCAAGTCAACCCTCTTCAGGGATTCTTCCTTCCGCATGCAGCGCCGATGTGAGCTGGTTCACGCCAGCCGCATCTTCAGGATTGCAGCATCAAGCTGACGTCTTGGTAGAAGCTGCGAATCACTAACGCTGCATTTCGGACACCGCAAATGGTGCACAGGCATCTGCAACTCCGGCTGCAAAAGGAAGTGTCCCAGTGTTTCTGGGTGGCTTAGGCAAAGAGCCTCATTTTGAAGAACTCATGTATCCCCAGACCGATTTCAAAAGTGCTGGCTTCTGATTTCCAGTGCTCTCCATACTCTGTACTGGCAGGATCTCAGATAAACTTGGAAATTCAAAAGGTCTACAAAGACAATTCTTAAGATTCTGTTTTAAGGAAACCTCTGAGAGGGGCTGGAGAGATGGCTCAGCAGTTAAGAGCACTGACTGTACTCTTAACCAAGTCCTTCCCTAGCTCATTTCCCAGAACCCATGCCATGAACCCATGCCTGGAGGCTCACAACAACCGGTAAACTGCACCACCACCCCGCCCCCCAAAAAAAGGCTGGGTATGGTGGTGCATGACTTTAATTCCAGCTGTTGGAAGGCAGAAGCAGATCTCTGTGAGTTCAAGACCGGTCTGTACTACATCCCAGTTTCCGGAGAGGTCGGTTATAGTGGTGTGCATCATAATACCAGCTTGTCGGAGGTGGAGGCAGGATTGGGAATTCAAAGCTTACCTCTGCCACAGTCTGAGAACAGCTGTGGAGACCATCTTAACGGGGATTCAAAGCAACTTCCCAGCTTCCAGCAGCTCAGACCTGAGACTAAGAACAGCTACTCGCTGAGGCTGGCGGTGGGGAAACGCTGCACATGAGAACAGACACCCAGGACTCTGGCTGTCCTTTGAAGGGTGAGAAAGTGCGTCAGCGCTGAGCCCCCAGAGCCCGGGAAGGAGGGAGACACAGTGGGGAGAAACGAGCACGGAAGTAGATGCGGCCAGCAGTAGCAGTCTTCCATTTGGCTAAAGTGGGAGCTGTGAAGTGGAGACAGTCGGTTCTTGGTGTAAAAGCACGGTGCCGTGATGAGGATGGTGAGGTCCATTCAGGCTTGCTGCAAAGGGATGGAATACCCACCCTGAAGTCCATGTAGCTTGCTGTTCTTGCAGAGGACCTCAAGTTGGCTCCCATCACCCACATGGTGGCTCAGGAGATGTAACCCCGTTTCTGGCCTCTGTGGTCACTGCACTCCTGTACACGAACACACCCACCCGCACATACAGGTCGTTTAAAAATCACCTACAGTTGTGGGTAGTGGAAAGCACATGGCCCTACTATGGCACCCTCAGCCCTTTACCCCCTCTTACATGTGTGCTTCTGAGGGCACCTGAGGGTCACTTGACTCAGGGAACTGCAGTTCCATGAGAACAGGGACACCGTGAGTATTCTAGCCAGTCCTGGTCCTGCCACTCACACCGATGAAATGGTGGCAACAGAGGGCTGTCTATTCCGAAGCTTTACTCTGGCCACCATCCCTGAAGATAAGCAAGGATTGCCAAGACAAGACCAGCAGGAGTGATGTCACTCTCGCTTGGCCACCACAGCAGGGACAGTGTGAGACACAGAACATGAGGATGTATTTATAAAGAGCTCACTGAGTACAGAATATGAGGGCAGTACTTGAGTCCTGCCTGCAGCATAGGGCCTAGACACTGTGTTCATTTTTTTGAGAACTTCACATACGAATACAACATATCCTTTCCCCTGACTGGCTTAACACCACTCTCATTTCACTTTGAATATCCTATTTAATTTTGCTTTCCATTTCTCATCTTCATTGGTAGCTCTCTGGCCATCCCACCATTCCTGCTGTGGTAGGTGGGAACCATGATGGATGGTTTCACTCCATCTGCTTGCGCTTGTGGCCATCTTGGTGGTTTTCCCTTCTTCCTGCAACACTCTTTTGGAATGGTTGGTAACAGCTCTGCCACTTAGCTACGCCCCCAGCCCTCATTTTATTCTACCCACCACCCACTGATTATGGACAGATCTGCGTGTCCCCGAGTCCCTGCCTCAATGAGCGGTCTTATCTGGTGGTACTTTAAGAGGTTATGAGACCTGGCTGGCAGAGGTGAGGAGTGGGCCATTGAGGCTTCTACCTTCTTTGCTTCCTGACCTCTTCTCTCACTGAGGCCACACCTTGACAACTAAGTCCCCCTCCTGCTGCCATGAACAGGGAAGGCAGCCCTCACTACTGTTTCTTTCTACCATGGCAGACTGTATCCCTGAGACTGAGCCAAAAACAAAACAAAACAAAAACCAAAACTCTCCTCCCCTAAGATGCTCCTATCAGGTGTCTGACAGTTACATAAATAAACACACTACTCTACTCCAAGGTCAAGTACTTTAAAGACTAGAGGACATAAACCCCAAGCCAGGCTGGGGGTAGTGGTGCAAGCCTTTAATCCCAGCGCTCAGGAGGCAGAGGCAGACAGTCTGAGTTCAAGGCCAGCCTGGTGTATAAAGACACAGGACAGCCAGGGCTCTGTGCAACAGAGGAACCATGTCTCAACAAAACAAAACAGAGAAACATAACAAAACCCAAGCCAATGGCTGGGATCCGGGTCCTAGGAAGTGAAAAGGAGCTCAAGACCCACCGCTGGACAATCACCCTACAGCAACAGCAGGGACAAACAAGAAGACTGGATATCTATTGCACAGAACTTCAGCGCAGGCTGCTTTTGTACCTTCACAGTGTATTGTTCACAAGCTCAGGAGTAACCCCATAGTACTCAATGTGGCAAAATACACTCATCACCAAAGGAGCAAAGAGGAATCTATACACAAAATGCAACTGAAAACATGCTCAAAGCTTCCCAACAATCTAGAAGCACATTGTAAAGAAAAGGTTGCGCCATGAAACACCTCCTACACGCAGTGACTGAACTATATACCTCAAAGATGTGAAGAGCTCCACAAGGAGACAGTGAAAGAATGGAATAGGATTCCTCTAAAAGTTCTAATCCATTGAATGAAATTGGACAAAATCAGGATAAGTAATTCCAAAGAGAGGTCTGTCAAAAAAGGGCAGCCTGGTCTACAAAATGAGATCCAGAATAGCCAGGGATACACAGAGAAACCCTGTCTGGAAAAAAACAAAAACAAAACATAGGCATAATTATGAAAAAAATATACTGACGCTAAAAATAGCCAACAAGTTAGGATTAAGGGGCTGGCAAAAGAATAGTTTAGACTCTCACTAAACTATTGGTTGTTTCTAGGAACACAATAAAAGCCACCTGTTACCTCTTAAGACACCTTCACCACAAAAATCCAGTTATAGTTAGAGAATAAGCAATAGTTACTTATTTTTTAAAGATTTATTTTAGTATGAGTGCCCTATCTATTTGTACACTTGCACGGCAGAAGAGGGCATCAAATCCCATTAGAGACAGTTATGCACCACCATGTGGGTGCTGGAACTTGAACTCAGGACCTCTGAAGAGCAGCCAGCACTCTTAACCACTGAGCCACCTCTTCAGCCCCTTTGCTGGGCACAGCAATGCACACCTTTAATCCTAGCACTCAGGAGGCAGAAGCAAGCATATCTCTGTAAGTTCAAGACCAGCCTGGTCCAAACTGAGTTTCAAGATGGTGAGAGCTCCATACCAAGACCGTCTCAAAGAACAAAAGATTGTTTGTGCTGAGATTATAGATAGGAGCCACCATGCCTGGCCAAGCCTAAGTTCTTAACCCTAGACATACTTAGGCCCAAGTGTTCCTCCAAATAACTCAAAGTAAAATCTCTGTGGGCATGAAAATGGAAAACCACAGAAACACCCATTGTTTCCTAGGAAGCTAGGTCATTCTGAAAAACACACATACAACAAAAATACAGACACTGCAGTTCCATTCAAAACACCTGGCCCAACCAAAAAGTATTTAATACATAACCAGTTGGGGATGAAGAGATGGCTCAGAGGTTAAGAGCACTTGCTGCTCTTCCAGAGGTTGAATTTGTTTTTTAGCACGCAGTAACAGCACCTCACAATCCTGATGCTCCGGAGGATCTGACGCCCTCTTCTGGCCTCTTTGGGCACCACACAAATGAAATAATCAGCCAAGAAGAGGAAAAACCCTTTTAAAGAAGTCAAAACTTCTCCCAGTAGCCACTGATGGTTAAATGCTATCAAGAGGTTCTGATGGGCAGGAAGCAAACAAACCACTGTACCGTGCATTTCATTTCAAATAGCCAGGACCATGATAAATGATTGAGGCGTACTTAGCCCGACTTAGCCATTAGACAACGTTCAAGCCTCAAAATGCTATCCTCTCAAGGACATTGCTTTTAAACTTAAAACATTATGCATATTTTCCAAGCATTCAAAACCCAACAATGAGCCTTATACATTGTTTCAAAGCAAACTTTTTTATTAAAAAAATTTTTAAAAAATGTGTATGTATGTATATATGTGCATGTTAATGCTGATGTCCACGGAGGCCAGAGGCACTGGATCCCCTGGAGCTGGAGTCACAGGCAATTGTGAGGCTTCAGAAAGGTGGAGGTCCTCTTCAAGAGCAGTGTGCTAACCATGGCTCCATTTCTCCAGCTCCTAAATGTTTTTTTAACATCTGTGTGTGAGTGTACACAACACTGTTGTGTACGGAGACCAGAGGACAGCTTGCAGGAGTTGGTTCTCTCCTTCCACCATGTAGAACCCATGGACTGAGCTTCAGGCTTCAGGTTTGTGGTCAAGTGCATGCCTTTAGCAGCGGAGCCATCTAACCAGCTCCAAAGTAAGCTTCTGTGCAGAGTACTCATTCTTAATCAGAGATCCACCATCTGCCTCCAAATGCTGGGATCAGGCATGTGCCATCACATACAACTTGTACAGATGGAACCTGGGGCACAGAACATGCTAGGTAGTGCTCCACCGGCTAACTACATCTGTAGCCCTTAACACTTCCCCAAAATGATGTTTTCATTTCACAAATGAGAGCTTTCCCTGCAGTATGGCCCGTGCGTGCCTGCCTGATGCTATGCGGCCTGAAAAGGGCATCAGGCCCTGGAGGTGAAGTTACAGGCAGTTGGGAGCTAAGGGATGAAGCACTGATCACCTCTCTGGACTCGTCCCTAACACTTATTTTTGATAATTCTTCGCTCTTAAGAGGCCTAAAAAATTATGGCAATCCCATTAAGAAATTCTAATTGTAATTAGATGTTTAGATATTATAAAACTCACACATTTTACTAATTTTACAATCAGGTCAAAGTATTAACCTTTTCCAGTTTAGATGGGAAGCCTAATTAGTTAACTCTGAAAGAGTTTTAAACCAACCAACGTTTGCCACAAGCCCCACTCTGAGAATGTGCATGGACATGTCAAACACAAGACATCGGCTGACTGACTCCATTACCCACTCTACGGTCAGGGTCCTTGGTGTCTGCTCACTTGAATGCTGGATCAGAACTGCTGTACATTAAGTGGGGCACAGTGACAACGTGGAGGCAGGCTCACCCTTGAGTTTCAGGACAGCTTCACCTAAATAACAAGCTTCAAGCCTTTCAGATCCACACAGCAGGACCCTGTACCCCTGCCCTCCCCATACCCTGCCTTTATAGATTTTTTTAAAAGAGTACTGTACATAGATGTTATTTGTTTGGACAGGAAGAAAAGACAAAGTAGCAAAAATAACAACTCAGAAAATGGGAGACACCTAGAAAAACTAAGGGCATTGTGATTTGCCCAATAACCCATAAACCGGCTTCTTAATACAGAGCAACGTTGTAACTTCACTCTTGGTTCCAAATTCAACACAGTACAGAGCAAGGAAACATTTATTTACTACACTCACACAGTAATGACTAAGCATCCTGATGTTTGCCCAGGTAGCTTCAAATAGCAACTATTCAGTCCCCACAGAAAACTGTGTTCCTTTTTAAGCCAAGCCAAAGCCTAGAAGGGAAACTCATTAGTCGCTGAGCACTGGCACTCTGGCACCACTTTTGGGTCTGGGACAAAACATAAGATCATAAACCCAAACCGGTTTTGTTTCTACTTGGCTTCACTGATTTACCAACCAGTTAAGGAACTTAACACAGACTAAAGTTCTAACAGCTTATCTGAGACAAATTTAACTCTAAGATCACATGACTTGACAAGAAATGTACAAATGTTTGTTAAGAACTTACCACCTGTCAATCATTTTAAAGAGTTCATGAAATATACATAGCAATATATTTATATCCAGAAGCTACACTAATCAGACACATCATTTAGTTTAAGTTCTACCTGAAAACATGCCATTTTAAGTAAAGTCCTAAAAACATACTCTCAAGTTCTATGGTTTAACAATCAAATCCTACTGAAGCAGCACAGATTTCCTTTCACAAGCACAGGCCTGCAACAAGACAAACTGCAGTATGTCAGACAAACAAGTCCCCAAGTTCTTCTGAAGAACGCCAAGGAGTTGCCAAGAGGTTACACAGTGGCCTTGATCTTTATTTTTCTTTACCTGGAATTCTACAAATTCCAAAATTGATGGATTGGTTTCTCTTGTTTAATAAACAGCACCAGTAGTGCCCATGGATACAATTCAAAGCTGACTTTCTCAGTTCTCAAGTTTATTAGGAAAACACTGCGGTGACTTGTGCAGTAACATCAGCTTACAGGAGGGAAACAGTTCTGTTCAAAACAACTCACCAGGTTTTCTGACAGTAACAAAGAACAACATGGGGCTGAGATTTGAGAAGGGGATAAACTGAGTGCAGACAAATCATACAATTAAATTAAATGGTATCCCTGAAAAGAAACACAACAAGAGGGGAGGCCTTGGTACTTATTTAAAAATGTTCATTAAGCTCCAATGATTGTTTGCTATCCTCATCTACAGTCATGCTGAGTAAGCTACAGCTAAGTGGAAGTCAACTGGACTCACAGGTGTTAATGTTTACATCCTATTATCTGCAGTCTCTCAAGAAAGCAAAAGGAACTACAAAGAGCGCTATGTCAGAAACTGGATTCTTGACCAACAATGTCGCGTCAGCATGCAATGAACTGGTTCATTCTAAAGTGGTCACGGCTGTTGATGACAAGAGGCTTTGTATTTTTATATGGCACATCTTTTGGTCCGTGTGGAAACAAGTTTTTGAATGTTAACTATTTTCTGACACTCTGGAGTTACTGTTGCTCTTCCCGTTTCCATTAGGTCAATATACGGTTCATGGCAATACTGTACAAGTTTAAATTTTCATTACAGGAAGTAGTCTGGGGTACGACGAGTGACATGTGGCTCCCCTCTACGAGGCGCTGGATCAAACTGCAAGCTGAAAAACAAGGAATCACTGTTGTAAGAACACACCCATGTATTATCAAAATCAGACCTTCAATTTTAGCCGGGCCAGGTGGTGCATGCCTGTAATCCCAGCACGCAAGGAGGTAGAAGCATGTGGATCTCTGTGAGTTTGAGGCCAGCCTGGTCTACAAAGCAAGTCTAGGACAGTCAAGGCTACACGGAGAACCCTGTCCCAAGGGGAAAACAAAACAAATACACACACACACACCCATTCAATTTTGCCAAATTTATGGTCTATTTTCTATCCATTTTCAGTGTATTTTAACAGAATAAAACCCAACTTTTGATCTGGATATACGGCTCTAACATTGCACTTGGGAAACTGAGGCAAAAGGATCAAAGTTCTAGACCATATTGGGCTACAAATAAAAAGCGCACAACTTTAATTTTAGTACTTGGGAGGCAGAGGTCAGTGTTTTATTGAGTTTTGGGCTAAACAAAGCTACATAGCAAGACCCTGTTTCACGTTGTTGGTTTATTTTGGGGGAATAGGGGACTGCTCATACATATATGGTAGTTTTAACTGTCAATCTGACACAAGAAAATCATCACCTGGCAAGAGTTTCAACTGTTGGCTTGTGGGCATGTGTGTAAACACTGTCTTGTTAAGTGATGTAGGAACACCAAGCCCATTGTAACCAGTACCATTCCCTAGGCAGGGGCCCTGAACTGTTTAAGAATAAGAATGCTGAACAGTAGCAGCAAGCAAGAACCTGCACACTGATCTCTGTTTTGAGTCAGGGTTTCTTGATATAGCCTTGGCTATCCCAGAACTCCCTATCCCTATGTAGACCAGGCTGGCCTCAAACTCAGAGAGCCTCCTGCCTCTGCTGGAATCAAAGGCAAGCACTACTACACCCAGCTCTCTGCTGTAAACTCTGCCTGTTACTTGAGGAGCTGCTTTTAGTTCCTGACTCAACTTCCCTTCAATGGTGGACTATAAACTGTAACTGTAAACTGAACTGCTCTCCCTAATCCCATGTTGCTTTTGGTCAGTGAATTTTATCACAGCAACAGAAAAAATAGTAAAGGATGTCCTTAACCTTCCAATTCTCTTGCCTCAGTCTCCTAGGTGCTAAGATTACAGCTTTGAACTTGGGTTATAACTGTACTTCAAAAAGAGCCAACTTCAGTCCAAGAGGCTATGTTTTCACACAATGGGAGCCTTTCTAGTAAGTTCACTCAAGTGTCTGGCACATTGATCTGATTTCTCACTAAAATATACTTCACTACCTCCATAGTAAAAACATGGAAGTTTGGAAGTTGCAGATCGATTAGCATAGTGGCACAGGTCTTTATTCCCATCACTTGGGAGGCAGAGGCAGGTGGATCTCTGTGAGTTCGAGGCCAGCCTGGTCTACACAGTGAATTCCAGGACAATCAGAGCTATATAATAAGACCCTGTATCATTTCTTTTAAATAATTTATTTCATTTTATTTTATGTGCATTAGTGTGAAAGTGTCAGATCCCTTGGAATTGGCAGTACAGACATTTGTGAGCTGCCATGTAAGTGCTGGGAATTGAACCTGGATCCTTTGGAAGAGCAGACAGTGTTCTTAACCACTGAGCCATCTCTCCAGATCCAAGACCCTGTTTCAAACAAGAAACTGAAGACCTAGTAATGTATACTAGGCTCCAAATAAGAGGAGCTAATTTCTGTTATGTGTAGGTCCATTTCTATGAAAACTTAAGAAGCAAAGCTGCAATGTGGTTCAACCAGAACTGGGCAACACGAAGCTCTAGCTCAGGGTAGATACTTACAAAGAATACTTCAGAGTGTCGTCAAGTTCCATGATTGCAGCCTGGTTACCACAACGATAGCAATAGTTTGGAGCACTGAAAATTGTTACTACATTCCGGTCATGGCACCAGTTATATCCCTGTAAAAAAAAAAAGGCAAAAAAGAAAAAAAAGCTTACTAAACAACCAAATAAAAGCAAACAATCAACCTACACATTATCTACCACCAAATGCTTCTATAAATATGTCTTAACACAACCTTAAACTTGATTTTAAAATGAACTTTTATTTTTTGAGAGGTTCTCACTATGCAGTCTAGGCTGGTCTGGATTACAAGGCAGTTCTGCCTCGGCCTAACTAATTAACTAGCTAGCCAAATAATGAGGCATGCACCACACTTGGCTGACCATCAGTACTGACAACATTTATAGGAGAGATTGCCTATTGCCTTAGTTTGAACGTTCCATGTCCTCATTATCAAAGTATAGTAGCCAATGTTTCAAAAAAGAGAACCCTCAATCACCTATAACCTAGTTATCCAAAGGACCACATCAACATTCTGATGTTTCTTCATTTTCGTAAACGCACAGACCTACTAAATATATGAAATCAACAACTGCAATATACCTTTCTCATCGCTCTACATCTTAACCCTTTCATTATTAAATCTCAAGTCCCTTAAAGCCATTAAGAATCTCAAGATACACTAAATATATGCATCACAGTCACCACAAACTTGACTTTCATTTCACTGTACACCTACTGAAAAGGGTTTAGCTCCAGTGGCAGATTCTATAGCATGAATGTCAAACTCCTTTCCTTCAGTTCCTAAGAAGTTGGTTTAACTATTTCAAGGAAAGAACATACCTCCATCACCAACTGGTGAGCTCTGGACACCAACGTGAGGCCATTGGCATGATTAAATGTCTCAGAAATATCTTGGCCAAAGGTATAACCAGCTCCCCGAGGAGATATCCCCCAGCCACCACGGTCATCTGGATCTGACCACAGCAAGTCACACATTGGACCCTAAAAAAACAGGTACAAGTTACAAACTGACTTTTCCAAATGTGGAAAATTTTTCATTTGATACTTCACCAGGGGCAACACTCTACAAAATCACATTTTGAGTGTGTCCGCTGAACACAGCATGACCTTTGCGGTTAAGGCATCTCTGAAATAAGACAAGAGTCCAGGAGGCACACGGACGTCAGCAGGTGCACTCTGTCAGTAACTTGTCCTATCTGCCTGTGCGTCTGAGTTTCACTCTTAGATGGGCTATGGTGATGAGAAGAAATGTTTCTAAACTTATTCTGAGCAATGGTAAGGGGGCTCCATCTCACTTCATCTTGAAAATCTGAGCGAACTTACAATCATGCTACAGCCACATAATTTTCTTCCTAAGGAGTCTGAGAATTTATCAAAGTCATACCTCATGAGGAACTTCTTGTAGGCGATCAAGTGCTCGGATGTGATCCAGTGTGTCTATGGATGGGGACAGACCACCATGTAGACAGAAGATCTAAAAAGATTGATTATAAATGGTAATTACACTTAAGAGAAGCTAAAATATTTGGACTACACTTTTGGCAGGAGCCTCCACCATTGAACCATTTAGCTATATGGAAGTGTTTCTCAACCTTCACCCACAGTCCTTCCAGAGACTGGTAGTCCTCTTCATCCTCAGAATATTCTTCCAAGTTTGTATGGACAATTTACCAGGACTGGCAAACAGCCCATTACATCTCTCAGACCCCTCTACAAACAGCCCCCAACGCTGAATGGATTCTATTTTCTACCCCCACAATCCTATATTGTACAGTTCAGTATCTAATACATAGAAGTAAGTTTTTAAAAAGAGTACTACCAATATTTACCAAAAAGTATCCCCAAAGGGATGTAAGCTATAAGGATGGAAATTCAGTGGCTCCTAAACACTAAGACAGCAGATTACTGGGAAAAGGAAAATCAGTGAGTTTTATGGTGCACACACCTGCCCATCCACCAAGGCAGTGAGAGGAAGATAGTCAAAAAGGTCTGTGAAGTATTTCCAAACGTTTGCATTGCCGTATTTCCTTAAACATTCATCGTAGAAACCATAAACTTGTGTGATCTGCCTGCTCTCATGATTGCCTCGAAGTATGGTGATACGCTCACGGTAACGAACCTAAAGTAAAATGGATAACACATACTAGCTCTTTCCAAAAACAAAACAAACAACAATATTTTAAAAAACTTTCTATAGGATTTGGAAATCCAGCGTTCCAACTGAGAAGGGAAAGAAGGTGAAGTATACACATCTCTATAATTCAACAAACTGGAATCAGATTATAAACTTTTTAAAATTGTTGTATTACAAGACAGGTTTTTTCTGTGTAGCCCCGGCTGTCCTCAAACTCAGATCCACCTGCCTCTGCCTTTGGGATTAAAGGCGTGTGCTACTACTACCTGGTGATTATAAATGTGTTTATCAATATCACCTCAATTAAAACCAAACTCCCTGCACCATCTTGTATGAAGTAAAAACCATCCATTTTCCAACCTTTACTAAATTTAGTTATGCAACAATCATCACAACCCAGTAATGCAATCTTTGCATTACTCGCAAAGATCTCTCATGCCTACCTGCAATCCCTCCCCACTCTCCCAGCTCCTGACAATCATTAATTTGTGTCCTGAGAAATCCTTTTCTAGTCATTTAATGTAAGCAGAAAATTACAACATTGCCTCTTTTGCCACGCACCCCTTGGAGCACTGTCCTGGCCAGCATGCTGCAGTGCGGGGGTGCGCTCCTTTCACAGCTGTACACTGGCTTACAGGGGAGCCACACCCCATGGTTTCTGTATTTGCTGTCTTCCCGTCTACTAATTACTGAGCTCATTTGTTCATGTGCTTTTATTTCTCTTGAACATATTCCTAGAGAGTAGCTATTGGGCTACATGATTGGTTTATGTAACTTTATCAAAGTTCTTCAAAGTGGCTAGACCATTTTGCATTCTTGACAGGAACGGATGAGAAGACCAATTTCCTAGCATCTTCATCTACATTTGGTAGTGACTGTTGCCACTATGTTAGAAAAAGACACGAAGAAGTTGGCATCTGTGACTTCAATGTAGATTTTTCTAATGACTAATAACGGTTAGCTATGTTCTTAACAACCATATTTCTTCTAGGATGAAATAACCCTTAAGTACTCTGCCCATTAAAAATTAGTATCTAGCTAAGGTTAGGTATAGTGGTCCATGCCTGTAATTCCAGCACTTGGGAAAAGCAGAAGGATCAGGAGTTCGAGGCTTTCAGGTTACACAGTGTGATCCTGTCTCAAGAAATCTGTCCTGACATGGCTGCACATGTTCACAATCCCAAAACTAAAAGACTGCAACCAACAGGAGGGCAGCCTTGGCTAGAGACCCTGTACAATTAGAAAACAAAACCACACCACCACAACAAAAACAGCTATCTTACTAAGAGGCTTAAAAAAAAAAAAAAAAAAGGTGTTATTTGTAAAACCAGGAGAATTCATTAAAATTAATTTGTGTGTGTGTGTGTGTGTGTGTTTGAGACAGAATTTTTCTGTGCAGCCTTGGCTGTCCTAGACTTATTTATAGAGCAGGCAGGCCTCAAATTCACAGAGATCTGCTTGTCTCGTCTCCCAAGAGTGCTGAGATTACAGATGTACGCCTTTGCACCAGGCAACAGTTTTATTTTTGAGGCAGTGTTAGCCTTGAACTGTTTCTCCTGCCTCCATCTCCTGAATGCTCGAATTATAAACCTACACCACCGGGCATTTATACTGTGTTGGGGGTCAAATCCTCTAGAAACTAGGCTGAATCTCCAGCACAAATATTTTTTTCTCCTTCAATGTACAGCCTTTGCTATTAATTTAAGCCAAGGATATTTCTGATGCATTTCAGACATCACTTGAGAAAGGACCATCTTTCCCAGTGTTCACTGGCTAAGAACTGCCGCGGGCCCATACATTACAAAGGTGCTTTTTCTCCAAGGTGCCATCAAGAGCTGGGGTCTTGATTTATAGAAAGCTTTTTTCTCCATGTGGGATACCATCTTCCCTATGTTCAAGCACACCTGCAGGCCAGAGGACAACCTCAGGTGTCATCCTCAGAAGTGGCCACATCAGTTTCTAGGCCCTCTCTGCTTGGAAAGTGTCTCATTGGCCTAGACCTCATTAGACTAGGCTAGCTGGCCAGGAAGCCTTAGGAATTCTTCTGTCTCTACCTCTGGGCTTGGATTATAGGTGCATACCTTCATGTGTGTCATTTTAAATAATGGGTTCTGAGGATTGAACTCGGGTTTTCCAACAGAGCCATCTCCCAGGTCCCTAACCTCTTTAATAAAAGAACTACTCTTAATAGATCAAGGCATACCCATGTGACCTCATTTTATTTAATTATCCATGTAAAGGGCCAACACCAAGTACAGTCACACTCTGAGGTACGGAAAATTAAGATTTGGGCTTATGACATTTAAGAAAACACAATGCAGTCTATTTCTTGGCTAATGAATTTTGTTGCTGTTGTTTGTTTTTGAGACAGAGCCTCACGATGTAGCCTCGGCTGGTGGGAGCAGTCTATGTTGATCAGGCTACCCTTGAACTCAGAGATCAGCTTGCCTCTGCCTCTGGAGTGCTGGAATTAAAGCTGTACCAACCAAGCCCAGCGGCACATGAACTCTTAAAGGCAGCCCACTCCTGGAGTTACTGCACAAACTGCCCACCATCTACACTAAACTCTCCACTTCGCATTCTATGCAGTGCAGATGCTAATCAAAGTCAGTTCTGGCTAAAAGTCTACTGCTTCTCTACTTGTTCAAAATATTCTGTAATAAAAATGAGTTGCCTGTTGCCTAGGAAGAAGGGTACTGCCTCTCCTTCAGAGTTTGTAAAGCCAACCAACACTCTAAGGCAGAGGCCACATTCCACTTTAAAGTCAATGCCACGGTGCTGACTCTTCACCTCTACATTTCAGAGCTACAAATGGCAAGCATGGGATTCTAAAACCTGCTTCTTTTAATAATAATAATAATAATAATAATAATAATAATAATAATAATAATAATAATAATAATAAGCCAGGCTGGCTTCAACTCTCAAGCCTTGGCCTTACTAGCACTGGACTACAGACTTCAGCTGTCATTTTAAATCATTACTAGGCTAAGAACTCTGAGTTTGAGGCCAGCCTGGTCTACATAGCAAGCCTGAGCTATACTAAGACTCCATCTCAAAACAACAAAAACCTAAGTGCCAGGCAGTGATGGCACATGCCTTTAACCCCAGTACTTGGGAGGCAGAGGCAGGGGGATATCTGAGTTTGAGGTCAGCCTGGTCTACAGAGTGAGTTCTGTACACAGAACACAGCCAAACAGAGAAACACTGTTTTGAACAACAACAGTAACAACAAAAAAACCCTGAGGTATCCCATGGGACCGTGTTCTGACCCACCCTCTGGTTCCAACAGCAGACATGATGATTAAGTTGACACTTGCGCTATTTGCATTCCTAAGTGTAGAAGTTTGTTCTTCAAATAACATTCAGATGAATATAATAAAATCAAGGTAGGAAAAGAACATTTCAGGGGCCCTCACCTAGTTTAAAAGATCCAAACAAAAAAAGTAAAATTACCTTAAGAGCTACAAGCAGTGTAACTGTTTCAACTGAGTAGTATCCTCTGTCCACATAGTCTCCCATAAACAAGTAATTTGTATCTGGTGATTTACCACCAATTCTAAAGAGTTCCATGAGGTCATGAAATTGCCCGTGCACATCTCCACACACCGTGACTGGACATCGAACCTCTTGCACGTTGGATTCTTTTGTAAGGATTTCTTTAGCCTACAGATAAAGAAAAAATAAAATAAAAATAAAGCAATATGTTCAGCATTAAACAAAACCAACAAAAATGCTTCTGTTCACATTAATGCAAATTATGAAACCACAGGCAATTGTAACACAAGACAAACATTAAAAATTTTAATTGAAAAAATTACATTTGTGTGTTGTGTGTGCCTGTGATTCATTCCATCCATGCAGGTTCTAGTTTGCTAGAAGGGACTTACCCACCAGCTATTTATAAGGTAATATATGCTTATATTCCATCCACTGGCTAACTTGTGGTGAACATCTAGAGAATATGTACCAAGATGACATTCAATCACCTTCAATTGTCAGAATCAACCGTAAAGGCTATCAAATTTCCATCTAATTAGAACACTGACTGAGTAGCATTCACATGAGCAGGATGTGGGCTGGAGAGATGGCTCAGTGGTCAAGAGCATTGACTGTGCTTTCAGGGGACTCAAGATCAACTCCCAGAACCCACATGGTGGCTCAAACTTATTTGTAACTCCAGTTCTAGGTGACCCAACACTTCTGGCCCCTGAGAGCAATGAACAGAAGTGGTCCACAAAAATATTCACAGGTAAGTAAATAAATCTGAAAGAAACAAAAAGAGCACCTAATGTTACATCCTTGGACTTTCTTGGTCATGGTTTTTTTGGAAGTTAAGACATTTACATTTTTTCTCATTTCATTCTAGTTTCCTTTTTTTAAAGATTTATTTATTATTTATACAACATTCTGTCTGCATACCAGATCTTACTATAGATGGTTGTGAGCCACCATGTGGTTGCTGGGAATTGAATTCAGGACCTTTGGAAGAACAGCAACTGTTCTTAACCTTTGAGCCATCTCTCCAGCCCCATTCTATTTTCTTATGAAAAAAAAAGTTCTTGCTTTACAATTAGAATACTCAATATTGCATACATGTTTTTTAGGGTGCTTTTAGAAACTATCATTCAGTCAACTGACATCTACATATGCTAAAAAATATATACTGGAAGACATTTATTTGCTAAACTACCCAAATGACTCTGCCTGTGCTAGCTACTAGACACTGGTGTACAAAACAGGTCATTCCCATGGCAAAGGAGAAGAGAAAGGCTCTAAGCAAGTAAGGCGGAAAAGAGAACAAACAGACTGAAAGAACAAAGCACACTAAGGATCAGGGAAAGGCAGACCACTTTAAATTAGACACAACCAACTGCATATACTGAAACTGTGACCACTTACTCATTATTTCCTTGAGGGGTCCAAAGCTTTGTCATTTATAGTTAACTTGCACTGCAGAAAAAAGTTACCCATCTATTTAAGTGGAACAGTGGTTCTCAACCTTCTTAATGCTGCAACCCTTTAATGCAGTTCCTCATGTTGTGTAATACCCAACCATAAAAGTATTTTGTTGCTACTTCATAACTCTAATTTTGCTACTATTATGAATCCTAGTGTAATTCTCTGATATGAAAGCCAAAGGTAAGACCTGCTGACTTAGAAGCACATGACTCTGTCAAAATCCTTGTATGCATTTTATTTGTCAAGCTGTTCATCAGAAGGACAAAGTAAGTGAAGGAATTGTTCCTGGCCATCCCTAAAGCCAAATCCAGGTCTTTATTTCATAGATTCTGCCCTGAGTAGTCTCTGGAAGGAGATCACTAACCATCAATCATCTTATGTAAAGAAGCTAATATTGGTTTTAGTATTTGTCAGGGCAAGATGGCTCAGCAGGTAAAGACTTTGGCTGCCAAACTTGACAAACTGAATTCAATCCCTGGGCTCCTCTTGACAGAAGGAGAGAATCAACTTCCCACACTCAACTCTGCAAAAATAAATTAACAAAAAAACTTCTTCCTTCCTTCTTCTCGATTCCAAGTGCTGTGCTGGCATTAAAAGCATGTACCACTACCACCCGCCCAAACCAATAAATCTGTGCAGAGACACGCCATCAAGACAAAATTCAGGGACTGGCCAACCGAATACAAAGCAGAAGCACTACCAACTCTGCAAGTGCCCTTACCCAGGTTCACTATTGGGCAGCCTAGAGCCAAGGCCTGCAATCTTTTGCTCCGCCCCAACACAAGGATAAGATCTGCACCTGTAAGATATGGACTTAAAAAAATGTCATCTATACTAGAATTGACTGAAACAGGAGGAAGTGGAGGAGAAACAACCAACTGGTCATTTAATTTACAAACACCCAGGGCTCATTCTCTCTCTACTGTGTTCACCCATTCCAACACACAACCTCAATTTATAAATACATCAAGTCACTGTACTGTGAGTAAATAAAGCAGTTACTAATCACAGATTGTTCAACAGTCACCTCTCATCCCTGCACTGACAGCTACGGTTCTCCCTTCTTTAGCCTACCTTACTCCTGTGAAGAAAGCTATTTAAAACAATGACACCAGCAACAAAACATTCCCCTCTCCTAAACCCAGTCCAGCTCAGATATAGCAAAGGAATAAGAGGGCTGGCTGAATTGTATTTAATTTTTAAAGAAAAAAAAATGGAAATAAAACAAATAGTCATAGAAGGAGCAAAGACTCAACTCAAAATTCATTGCTCATTTTCACTAAAAGGAAACTTCACTGTTAACTCTGACAAACTTGACTTACAACGACAAAGGGAAAGTGCTGGCTGCCACAAAACAGCCTGGACTGGACACAGAAATGACTGTTGCCCCACTTAGTCCTACAGGATGGCCCCTCCCTCTTTCTGTGGCTGGGCTTTGTGCATGCCAGGCAGGCGCTGCAGGGCTCAACCACATCCCTAGCTTTCTCAACGTTTATTTTGAGACAGGGTGTCAAAATTATGTGGCCGGTTTTGAACAAGCAATCCTCCTGCCTCAACCTCTAAATAGCTGGGACTGACTCTAAACATTACCAGGTCTGGTTTCCAGGTCCCATCATTTTTGCCACTATGTATCACCTGTATGGCCAGTATCTGAAGACAGAGAATTCTGGACCTTTAGCAGAGAACAGAGAGGACCGGGGATTCAGCATGTAAACTTAACTACGGTATCTCTCGTTCAGCTAATTCAAGCTGCAGTACATTACGCCAGAAGCACATGGAAAAACCCCGCAGGTGTGTGGAGGCTTTGGAGATGAAAAGAACAGCATTTTTATAAATGCCAAAGGCAACAGAAGCCATCTATCTTTCACAACTTACTCTCTCCTCATGATTTATAATATATGACCAAAAAAACAAAACAACAACAACAAAAAAACCAAAAAAACCCACCTACGGTTTTCATCACTCCAATCTTATTTGAGGGACAAATGAAGTTAGCCACATGAAAATACTTTCAGTTTCATGTTTCCAAGAGGTGGGACACTATCTGACATGAATGGAGCTTTGCAGCAGTAGCAACACAATGCTTCAGTTTACAGAACCACTGAGCACACAATTCAGACATGCATCGTTCATTATTACCACCTCCACAGGGATCTGAAAGCAAGATGGGAACACTGGGATTAGAAGTCATAACCCCAAGCAACCTAACTCCATCTCCCCCCACCAGCCACTCAACCTTTCTGAGTCCTTGCTTTTTCTATCTACAATCAACAGCAGTAACTACAACAAAGTGTAACATGCCTCCCACCTGTCTGTCCCTAGTATTTTAACTACCGCTGTGGAAACAGCCAAAGAGCCTTTTAAATTGGGTCCAAGAAATGTATTACTTCATATAAGGATTTAATCTTGGGGGCTGGAGAGCCGGCTTAGCAGTTTAGAGCACATGCTCTTGCAGAGGACCTGGGTTTGATTCCCAGTACCCATTTGGGTTACAACCATCCACAATTAAAAGATGGCCTGGAATACTAACTGAGTTCCAGGATAGCCAGGCCTACACAGAGAAACCATCTCAAAAAAACCAAAGTCAGCTTATCAAATTAAGTAAGTAGTTTCCCTTTTTCCAATTCAAGTAACAAATGACATTTTAACAACTATTTTATTTACAATGTTTGCAAAGCAATGGACAAGTGCAAACCTAGGCCAAGAAAACCTCTGCGGAAAAAAACAAAAGCAAACAAACGGACAAACAAAAAACTAAAAACATTCTTCATGCATTTGGAAGACCTGAAATTCCAAAGCCCAAACTGGCATCCAAGCCAAGGCAGTGCTTAAGTTATATAATAAAAGACCATTTATTATAGTTAGTGAAAAAACAAATGCTGCTCTATTTACTTATTTATATTTATTTAAGACAGGACAACTCTAACATAACCCTAGCTGTCCTTGAACTCAAAGAGCCGCCTGCCTGTTTCCCAAGTGCTGGAACTAAAGGCACTTGTGTAGACTAGGCTAAAGTCCACCTGCTCCTGACTCTTAGCCATCCTCCTGCATCAGCTTCCAGAATACTGGGATGAGAGACACTCATGACCACACTCAGCAAGTTGGTACTACTTTTTTCAATTTGTTGATAGAACTGTGCATAAGGAACTGCTTATGTTTACCCAAAACACCCAGCTCCCTAAAACAGCAAGGTACATACTGTATACACAGTAAGCTTCACCTGGGTAGAAACGTGAAGCCCATCTTTCTCTGTAATGAGCGAGCAACATAAAGACCATGCTCACTACATTTGGATACCACATTAGGATACACATTTGGATGCTTTCTGCTCTGAAGCAACACTGCTACTGTTGACAAGGCACCAGAACAGAGTTCTCGAGCTGCTTGACCACAAGGAGCACTTGGGGTTTATTTCTATCTTTACATAAGGGAGGCTCTGATGCTATCATTCCTTCTTCTAAGGAGAGCATCAGGAGTTATCTTTGATGGCCATAGTTCCTTAACAAGCATTACTAAAGTGGTAGGAAATTCAGCTTATTATTTTCAATTTTACTGTTAAAACTGGATATGGTGGTATCCATATCTGCAATCCCAGCCTTCGGGATGCTGAAGCAGGAAGATGGTGAGTCTGAGGTCAGCCTGAGGTACAGAAACACAGCTGTTTCACAAATGAAACAAATATTTAGAAGGCAATTAAGCATTAAAAGAGGGAAGTAAGTTTTTGTTTTACTAGGACTAGTACAAGATATACCAAGGCATCCATCTCACTGCCTAAAACATCTCATTTAGTATTGTTTAACAAGCTTATATAGTCACAAAAGTTGAAATACAATTAAAAACAAGGAAGTTGGGTAACAAACTACTGAGGGATGGTCTTGTTCACTGTGTTTAGATGCTTTGCCCAGAAGTCTGGTCAGAGTGTAGACATGGGCATTGTCATTGTAATTAAAGAATCTCCTCTGTCTCTACGTGTAAAATCATCCTCCATCATCGCTGATTGGTTAATAAAGAGCTGAACAGCCAGCTGGCTTGTAGTTGCACGCCTTTTAACACATGCACTTGGAAGGCAGAGGCAGGTGGATCTCTTGAGTTTGAAGCTAGCCTGGTCTACAAAGACTCCAGATACAAAGAGCTAAGGATACACAGAGAAACCCTGTCCTGAAAAACGAGAAGAGGAAAAAGGGAGGGAGAGAGACAGAGAGAAAATGTTAGGTGAGGCGGGACTTGCAATCCCAAGAGAAGGAAGGGGAAGGCAGCCTTGAGAAAGTGGCCATAAGGAGGTCCCCACAAGGAAATGGACACGAGGATGAAGATGGAGCAGGAGTAGCTGGCAGGTGACTAGGCATATGGCTGGCAAGTAGGCCAGGTCAGCATATAGTTGGGTTAAAATAGTTGAGAATCTGCCCAGCTATAGTGCTTAAAGCTTACTGACAAATTTAACTGGTTTCTGTGTCATTATTTGGGAGCTATTAAGAGTATCAGAAAAGGACAAGGGCTGGAGAGATGCCGAGTTCAATTCCCAGCAATCGCATGGTCGCTTACAACCATCTATAATGTGATCTGATGCCCTCTTCTGGCATGTAGGTGTACATACATGCTATAAAGACAAAATTAAAAAAAAAAAAAAAAGATTTTTATTTTTACCAAAAACATTCACCAAAAGAATCTATTTCAAGGAAACTTTTACTTTTGGGATGGGGGATACAGGTCTGGCCTCTGCTTCCTTAGTGCTGTGATTAAAGGCATGAACCACCACATCTGGTTTCAAGTTTGTTTGTTTGAATGTGGCACAAAAATTAAGCCTTTAGGCTACTGAGATGGCTCAGTGGGTAAGAGTTCATGCTGTTCTTGTAGAGGATTGAAGTTGGGATCAAAACCACCAGGCTCCAAGAGATCCACCACCCTCTCCCACATATCTGCATACATAACATACACAACATCTGTACATATTGAGAAAAAAATATGGAAGCTGACTAGTCTCACATCTGAGTTTCGTGAAAAGGTGAAAAACAAATACTGGGTCCATTAAGCTTCAGCCTTCACGGCACCTCTATTCTCTAGTATCTTTACGTCTCCACAGCAAACTCCTTGACAGTCCTATTCATTTCCATAGTTTAGTTTCCGGCTGCTGTAATAATGATACCAACAGAAATAACTTTGGGGAGATCTGTTTTTCCTTCCTGAGACAGGGGTTCTCTGTGTAATCCTTGCTGTCTGTGAACTCTACCTGTAGATCAGGGATTCTCCTGCCCCTGCCTTGATTCCAGATAGACTTATTTTGGTTCACAGTCCCAGTCCACCACAGCAGGGAAGCCACAGTGGCAGAGGCTTGAGGAGGTGCACAAATCACATAATCAGAAACAGCAGTGAATCAAGCGCTCACACTTCCAAAGGGAACTTCCTCTACATTATACAATGAGGACACCCCCCCCCCCGCTCTAAGGAATGATGCCATCTACAGTAGGCGTTTCCTCCCATCCCAACATAATGACGATGCTCCTAAAACATGCTCAGAGGCCAACCTGATGCAGACAATTCCTGAGACTCCTTATCCAAGGGACCCTAGAGCAGTGCTTCTCAACCTGTGGGTCAGGTTCCCTTTGGAATGACCCTTTCATAGGGGTCACATTTCAGACAGATAGCCTACAGATCAGATATTTGCATTACAATTCAAAACACAGTTACAGTAATAAAGTAGCAACAAAATAATTTTATGACTGGGGGTCACAACAGGAGTAACTACATTAAAGGGTCACAGCATCGGGAAGGTTGAGAAGCGCTGCTCTAAAGTGGTAATTTGACAATACCATCCTAGTCTTTCCAATTAAATTAAAAGTTCCTCGAGAATACGTATAATTTATTCTTCTGATTCCCTTCATAAGAGCATGAAGTCTTGGATACTCAGAACATGTTTTAACTTTTTATAGTACAGAGGCAAAGACCAAGCAAAATGTTTTCCAGTACAATCACTCAAATGGGAAACAGAAAATAATGGTGTCCCAGTCTGACAGCTGATTGAGTGGTCTTACTCCTTCCAGACAAATGACTAGCCATCTAGCTGACTCAAAAATGTTCACATAAAGCCACACACTCCGAGTCAGCAATTAGAGATTAAGACCTGACAATACATATTCAGTAATTTTTTAAAAGCTTATTTCTAAACTTTAAAAATACCAATCTTGTTTGACGTGAGAGAAACAAAGACCAAAATACTAGAGATTCAAGTGGGGTGTGGTACAGCCCACACACAACCCCAGCACTTGTGAAGCTGATATACAAGGGCTACAAGTTCAAAGCTACCCTGGCTACGACGTAACAGCATCGGGGCAGCCAAGGATACCTGGGAGGAAAGGAAGCTTTGTACCGAGTGGGATAAATCTACATCTGACCTAAACCCCAACTGTTCTCAGCAGGTCCTGAAAAACTGTGTTGTCAGAAAATAGGTAGCAAACGCAATAACCTCTTTTCACATCAAACTACAAAGGCGTGAGCACAGTAGTGCCCCCAAATTTCTTCCCGTTAACACAAATTACTAACATAATTCTGCACCAAAATTAAATATTTAACTAATTGTGAAAAGTGAAGCCAAGATGGAGTGGAGACAAACACATTATTTTTGGTTTTTCAAATAGGGCATCTTTGTGTACCCTTGGCTGTGGCTTTGTAGACCAGGCTGGCCTCAGAGATTCGTCTGCCTCTGCCTCCCAGAGTGCTGGGATTAAAGGCGTGTGCCACCACGCCCGGCTGAGATAAACATTTTATATTAGAAAATTGTATTAATTGAGACTTCAAAAACACAACACGACCCACGGCTGAACAACCTGCTTCCCCAATTCTTGGGGGAAACCAATGGAACGAGGTGGCCTGAGCTTGCCAAGTGTGGACTCAGTAGACTCAGGACCACGTCTGAAATACAGAAAGAGGTCAACTCGGGGATTACTACCGCTGCTTGTAGCCACAAATATACAACCAAGAAACTTTTGCAACCCAGAAGATGACACAGATTTTGCCTCTCTTGCCGTTTGTGTTGCTCATTCTAAAAGTAAATGGCACCAAGCCAAGTACGTTCCACAGAGAAGGGTTCCACACTCCCCAACTTGAGTCAGCATATACATCATAAATTAAAGTCACGCTGGATTTCCAATCCCAAAGCTCCTAGTGTAGTATGACTCACCAAAGCCTCCATTTCTTCCAACTATGCAAACTTTACACTCCTCCCTTGAAACTACCACCATGACCTTCGTAGAAACTGGGTTAGCGACTCCTTTCATAATCGCTAAACGCACACTTTAAACGGGACTCGGAGGGAGCCGGCGTGTGGAGGCTGACACCAACGCGATGTGACCTTCCCACAGGCGCTGGGGTCTGGCCTACAAGCCAGCCCGTGGGGGACCCTGTGGGCATCGCCGGCTCCACGCAGCAAGCCCTCAGCGCAACGCCTTATCCCCACCTCGGCTCGGGTCGTGGTCGTGTTCCTGCTCCTGGGCGCAAAGCAGAGCCAGGCCCGAGCAGAGAGAGCCACGGCGGGTCCCGTCCTCCCTCATCCCTAGCGCCGGGTCGGGCGGCTCCGAAGCCCGGAGTCGAGCGCGCGGCGCCATTTTAGGCCGCGGCGGCGGCGCCATCCAATCAGCGCGCGGGAGGCGGGGGGCGCCGGGTCGCTCGCGAGTCGCCGCGGGCAGCGCCGGGCGCCGGTCTGCTAGGTTCGAGGGGCCTGGCCTCCGTGCCGCCATGTTGCACCGTCCCCGCGGCCTCCCGATGGGAGGGCACGGGCAGAGGCCGCACCTGCGGCCTAGAGCAACCCACCTTCTCGCAGAGGCTCTTGACCTGGGACTCGGAGAGCTGCTTGCACTCGTTCAGCTGCTCGATCCACTGGTCCAGCTCCTTGGTGAACAACTTCTCGTCCATGATGCCGCCCGCCCGAATCGGCTGCCTCTCCGCGCTGCTCCCGCGCCGCCGCCCGCACCCGGGCCACACGCACACGCCGCCGCCGCCGCTCCCCGGGGTGCTCCCTGCGGCCCCTGGCGGCTGCTGGGCGCTGGCGCCGGCCCGTTGGCTCGCTCCGCAGTGCTCGGCCGCCGGCCGCTGTACCTCCTCCGCTCGCCCTAGCTCGGGACTCGGCTTTCTGTAATGGCGGCCGCCCGGCGTGGTGACGTCACGCCGGCGTCAGGGAGCCGCGGGGAGGGCGACGGAGTGGGGCCGGGACCCGGAGCTGCGCACCGTGCGGCCCAGGCGCAGGCGCGGCGGAGCGGGCCGCCGGAGGAAGTGCCTTCGCTCTCGGGGCGTGGTCCTCCCGCGGGGAGGGCGGCGGGGGAAGGGAAGGACCGAGCGGGAGCAAGCGCAGTGCTGGAGGCGGCGAACCGGGTTAATCACGGAGCTGCCGCCTCGGCCTGCGCACACCCGGCGCAGGCGCACTCTGGGTAGGCGCGGTCTGGCTGCTTGTGACCTGCGGTCTCGCTGGAAGGCTGCCCGGCGTCCACCTCTCCGAAGCCTGGCAGCCTGGTGACTGAAACAACAGTCGCAAACCTAAGGCGCTCAATGCAGCAGCTCTGGGAACCACATGGGAGTCCCACATCTTTGGGGACGAGAACTGACGCCTCCTGGCAGGCTGCCTGAAGTGACCTTCCCCAGCCCTGGGCGGTGCAGGCTCCCATAATTAGGTCATTCGTAGGCGAAGGAAGGGGTACCTGCTGGGGTGTGTCGCTCGGGTACCTGACACCTCCAGCACACACCTGTCCCCGCGCCACGGCCGGGCCGAAGTAGGCCGTCGATCATGGCCTGGTCCTGAGCCTGGCTTCCTCTCCTCTGGCCTTCAGCAGCTACCGTGTGCACTTCTCTCCGAATCCTGTGCCCACTGGAAAAAAATGATCCTGGCCTAGAGAGGAGAACAAGGCGGTAGAACATGAACACACAGGTCCTAGCTGTGGTTCTGATGCTGGTAGAAGCAGCTACAGTGTGCTCTGTAAAGGAAGCTGATACTCTTAAGAATCGGCCCTTGACCTGGTTATGAATCTCTTTGGGGTTGGCGAAACGTGTTCGCATTGCACTGTCTGCCTTTACAGGCATACTTGGCTCCACAGAGCGGCAATTATTTACCAGATTCCATGCCTAGATTGAAGGGGTCGTGCAGACAAACAAGGGCTGCTGGCCTGGTGGAGCTTTTCCCAACAGTATGGGCTGGAAATGCATGGAACGGACAGAAGTTAGGCTTTGTTCCCCCCAGAGTTTGAGAGGTATACAAGCCAAAGGATGATTAACCATGAAAGTCAAGGCCAAGAGTTGAGCTAGCTCTACTGTAGGGAATTGTCAAGCCTGTCACACACCAGAGAATACACAGCTCCAGGTCATCACCCTGACCCACAAGCTGAAGAAAGAAGGCCTCAATGGGCTCAGCCACAAATGGCAGGGCTGAGAATCCTCCTGTATCAAGGACAACCTGCTTGGCCAGGTGGACTGGCTTGACCAATTCTGCTTTCCCTGGGTACCTCCCACTAGTGTGCCCAAAGAAAGTTCCTGAGACCTACTCTTCTTGAAGCCTCCTTACATACTTATTCTGCCAGAGTCCTTTCAGCTCAGATTCTGACTCTGGTTTGCACTGCTCAACCCTCCCCTCCCCCCAAATAATCAGGAGTATAAGAGTTAAGACTGTGTGAGATCAATAAATAATTGTTGGGTGCCCATAGATATAAAGCCATGTTCACTGTGCTGCCTTGTCTTATTCTTCACTGTTGCACTGGACCCGCGTGAGAACTGGTCCTGTACTGAAGGGCAGGAATCAGGCAGGCACAGGTGAAAGGGAAGATAATGGTTAGGAATGAGGACTTTATACTGCCGAGGTCTCAGCCAGAGCCATAAGGCTACTGAAATACAGAAGAGGATCAACATTTGTTCCTTTAACCTGCATTTTTTCACCTGCAAAGACAGTGATGATGGTAGTTTGGCAGACTGAAAAGCACTGAGTGCCCACAATGTATGCTAAGGTTATATAATGAGGGTTCTTTCAAAGGACTAGCTATACCTAGGCACTCCTTGCTGGTAGCAGTAATGTGTTATTTATTTTCTCTTGATGCAGGTTGCTTGGCTCACCACCCTCACAAAATGGAGGGATGATATAATTACATGTACTTAAACATCCTGCCAAATAATTAGATGCTGCAACTTAACTTGTTGAGGAATGACTTCCAGGAAGCTCTCATTAGCATTCAGGCAGTGGAGTAAAGCACACCCGATGATCATAAACAATACAGAACAATGCTAATCAGGGTGTCTTTTCCCTTAGCGGAAACCAAGAATGCTTTCCTACTCTGTTGAACTCCGATATAATCGAAGGATCTGAAAGCTGGGTTTGATTAATCTGGTCTTAAATAATTTGACCCCAAATGACTCAATTTTAAGAGCTGGTATTGAATACTTGTAACAGACATTTAAAAACAACTAGGAGTGATATGCCTGTAATACCAGCACTTAGGAGGATGAGGCAGGAGGATTGCCTCCACCTTGAGAACAGCCTGGGCTACATAATGAGTCTAAGGCAAGTGGGTCTGTAGTGTAAGACCCTGCCATGAAAGCCAAAAGATAAGTTAAAAGGAAAAAGAATTATCCTTTTAACTTCTGGACCAAAACAAACAAAAAAAAAATCACTAAGACAAATTTGAGAATAATTGCTTAGATGATAAATCCCATGTACAGTGAGTCTGCATTGCCTGGGATGTTTACACATAGCTATAAATAAAAATCATCTGATGATGGGCGGGGTAGGAGGAGGACAACCTTGAGCAAATAGCTTTATAATAGGCACTCTTAGCCAAGATATTAAACTGACATTAAACATGGAGAAGGAATGAGATGTACTTCACCAGCATTCACTCTAACTAAAATTAAATTTTTGGTATTGATCCTTCTGGTTCCCCAAATTGAGCCAGCTGTCACAGAAAGCAGAGGAATGGAAGGAACAGCTCTGGGGTCGATGGGCCTGGGTTCAAATTCCTGTTTTGCAGATGCCAAGCAAGGGAAAGCATCCCTCCCTCCCCGTTTCAAGATTCCCCTCCTTTTTTTTTGGGGGGGGGGATGAGACAGGGTTTCTCCGTGTAACAGCCCTGGCTGTCCTGGAATTCACTCTGTAGAGCAGGCTGGCCTCGAACGCACAGAGATCTGACTGCCTTTGCCTCCAATGCTGGGATTAAAGGGGTGTACCACCACGCCCAGCTTCTCTCCCTGTCTTAATTTCTTTCTCTTTTTCTTTCTTTCAACAGGATCTCACGGTGTAGAGTAGGCTGGCGCAGAATTCACAGAGCTCTTCCTGCCTCTGCTTCTGAGGGCCGGGTCTGTACCCAATGTCGCATACATATATATTATACTTTTTGTTGTTGTTGTTTTTTGACACAGGGTTTCTCTGTGTAGCCCTGGCTATTCTGAAACTAGCTCTGTAGTCCAGGCTGGCCTTGAACTCACAAAGATCCACCTGCCTCTGCCTCAAAGGTGTGTACCACCAACGACTGGCTCCTCTAGATTTTCTATGTCTAGGTTTTCTTTTTTTTAATTATATATATATATATAGTGTTCTATACACATGTATGCCTCCATACCAGAAGACAGCACCAGATCTCACTATAGATGGTTATGAGCCTTCATGTGGTTGCTGGAAATTGAACTCGGGACCTCTAGAAGAAGAGCAGCCAGTGCTCTTAACCTCTGAGCCATCTCTCCAGCCCATAAAGTAGGGTAAGTTGATTCTGAGGACAGAATGAGATTACCAATATATAGCACTGAGCAACCCAGAATGCACAGACAATGAACACTATCATTTTTCTTGTAAATCTCAGTTGAAATGTGCCCATTGCCACTGGAGTCCCTTAGGTATATAAAAAACATCATGTGTAATCAAATCATAGCAGGGAGTGGAGATGGGAGAGAAAATTCAAGCAAGGAAGGAGAGGTAGAAATAGAACAGAAGAACTTTTTTCCCTCATCATCAGGAGAACTGTTGTATAGAGACAGTTACTTAGGAATAAATCCAAGAATTAATACGTTTTGTCAGGCTCATGTTTCTGTTAGTGCCAAATCCTGTATCTAAAAGGAGCAGCACACCTAAAAAGGATAATATGTTCTTTGCTCTTATGTCTCCTTTGCCTTAGAAGCCCCAGCCAATACCTACTGGCCCCACTCGGGGAAAAAAGGTCTGTAGTGTTCTGGTTAACTAAGCCTGCTTACCTATTGGCTTTTTGCAACCCACATATCTGAGGCTACCAATGATTATCTATCTCTTCCTTTTTGTAGTTTTCAGAAAACAAAATAAAGAAAGAAAAGAAAAAAGAAAAGAAAAGAAACAAAACTTATATGGTTTTTCATCTAGATTTAGAACTTTATGGATATGGGCAAAGTTCTGTGGCCAGGAACTTTGTCACACATACATTCTTGACTGACCTTCCTCCCAGCTCCTGTCATCTGACTAAAGAGATCACGTCCCTTCCTAGTGCCCATGACGTCCAGGCAGTTCTTAGTTACAGAGGCAAACAGCCCAGGAAAAGAAAGGCAAAGTTCACCATCTAGAAGGCAGGCCAAGCCTCCATGAACACTGCCACCGGCCCTGCAGTTCCCAGGAGTACCGTCACAAGTCTACTTATTGACACAAGTGACTATTTATAGTGCAAAAGGTACCTTATAAAACAATACGTGTATCTGGGTGTGATGGGACACACCTGTTTACCAACCACTCAGGAGGCTAAGGCAGTGGGAGCAAGAGCTTGAGGCCAACCTGGGCTGCACAATGAGACCCTGTCTCAAAGCAAACAAACAAAACAACAGCCACTTGTATGATAGTTTTATGAAATATTTTTTATAAATACCTGCTTCCAAGAGACTTCAGCAAGCTTCACGGGAGAGGGAATAGTTGCATGGCTTTTTTTTTTTTTTTTTAAGTCTGTACTTACTTGATTCCTCTGTGATGGATACATGTTGCCGCCATGACTGTGAAAAGGAAACATCTGAGTAAACAGAGCATCTCTTAGGGAGTCACGGGTTCAAAGAACTCATAGCTAGGGGCTGGAGAGATGGCCCAGTGGGTTAAGGCACTTGCCACCCAGCCTGACAAGCCGAGTTTGATCCGGGTATCCAGTGGTGGGAGGAGGAAACTGGTTTCCTGAGGGTTGTCCTCTGAGCACGTGTGCTCTGGCATGTGCCTATACACACGTAGACGAAAAGTAAAAATGTAAAAAAAAAACAAAAAAAACAAAAAAAAACGAAACCTCATAGCCAGGAGGACAGCTATGTGTTCCACTGTGCCTGAGGATGCCAAAACTTCCTTCCTTATGGAAAGGAGTCCCAGATTTCTTGTGGCCTTCTCATTTGCTTCCTCACCAGGTATCCCAAGATTCCAACTTGTCTCCAACTTGGGACACCTTTAGTCCTAGCACTCAGGAGGCAGAGGCAGGCATACCTCTGAATTCGAGGCCAGCCTGGTCTATAGAACGAGTTCTAGAACAGCCAGGGCTACACAGAGAAACCCTATCTGGAAAAACAAACAAACAAAAGATTCTAAGTTGTCTTTTCTCTTGCCTTCCCTCTCACAGGCTCTGTCCTCAGCTTTTGGGTTTCCTTATTCCCTACCCCCAAGCTCTTCTTGCCTACATGTTCCTTCACTCAGCCTTTCCTTTAGAACACCTTCTTGTGTCTATAAAAACCTTACCTGTCCACTGTCAGTTTGAGCTTCTCTGTTGACTTTAGGCCTCTCTTCATTTTCTTTTCTTTTCTTTTCTTTTCTTTTCTTTTCTTTTCTTTTCTTTTCTTTTCTTTTCTTTTCTCTTCTCTTCTTTTCTTTTGGTTCCTTTTCCCCCTTTCTTCTTTTCTCCCCTCCACCCTTTCTCTCAACTTACTTTTGCTGTCTTCTTCCTTTCTGTGATGCTGGGCATCAACCTCAGTGCCTCTCCCACGATAGACAAATGCTTGATCACTCCTAGGTCCATAGCTCTCCTGTCTCCCTTCTCAGCGATGTTTGTTTTCTAAGTTGACAGGTGAACCACCAGGCAAGACGACCCTTTGATTACTCGTGTATTCCTTTTTTATTATTGTTTTAAATTAAATTGTGTGTGAGAGAGTGAGAAGACATCTTGCAGGAGATGGTTCTCTCGTTCTACCAGCTGGGTCCCTGGGGCGGAACTCAGGTCATCATGCTCAGTGGCCAAGTACCTTTACCCACTGAGTCCCCTCCCTAGTGTTTCTGTGTTCATCCTTAAGTTCTGATTCTGAAAGATGACAATGGAGTTGAGTCCCAAAACAAAAGAACAGATAAAGTTCGCAGAAAAAGGAGTGTTGGGTGACTTGGTGTGTCTACAAGCTGATGGTCAGTACTTACAGGAATTGCAGTAATTATTTGCCTCATCTTTGGGGGAATAGACAAAAGGCTATGAGCCTCTCTGTCAATTCCTAACACTAACAAGAGACAGCATTTAATTTGGGTTTTTGGGTTTTTTGTTTGTTTGTTTGGTTGGTTGGTTGGTTTTTGGCTTTCCTGGTTCTTCGAGATAGGGTTTCTCTGTATAGCCCTGGCTGTTCTGCAACTCACTCTGTACACCAGGCTGGCCTTGAACTCAGAGGTCCACCTGCCTCTGCCTGCTGAGTTCTGGGATTAATGATGTGCACCACCAATTCTGGGCGGAGATAGCACTTGCTAATCACCGCTGCTAGTCTCTGTGCTAAGACTTCTGAGTCATCTTGCTTTGCAAATGAGACCATACCCGAGTACAAGCAACCTGGGAAGGAATAAGAAGAAAAAGATAAACCAGCTCTTAAGATGAATTGTCAAAAGTGAAATAGAATAAAATGAACTGTCTTTGCTCAACACTGCTGTCTCCCAGTATAGAGAAGTTATGTGTTGGTCGGCCTTGCCTTTAAATCACACAAACAACATAATATAAAGAGCACTCCCTTCCTCAAAGGATCCGGCCCTCTGAGAAGGAAAACGCTGGAATCATCTCCTGTCTGCTACCATCAATCTGAATGACTTTACACTCATCTTTTCTTGCCAGTTTCTCTATCTAACAATGTGGAGACTGTATGTATTTAAATTTGCAGTCCTTAATTTATAGATAAACCCCCAGGAGACGTTTGGTAATTTAATTGTCTTTTTTTCTTCCTTGTTCCTTTTTTTTATTTTATTTTTAAATATTAATTACAGTTTATTCACTTTGTATCCCTATTTCTTCCTTTTTCTTTCAGTGGGGTCTCAAGTAGCCCAAATTGGCCTTGAACTCCTATGTAGCCAAGAAGGTCTTGAACTCCTGACCCTCTAGTCTCTACCTTCCAGCGCTGGGATTACAGGCATGCAACACTACACCTGGTTGAATTTTTTGTTATTGTTGTTTAATAGACATTTGTATTGAGAAATTTTAGATTTATATGCAGCTGTAAGAAATACTATTGGAGCCAGGTGTGATGGCACATGCCTGTAATCCCAGCACTCGGGGAGGCAGCGGCAGGAGGATCTCTGTGAGTTTGAGATCCTGGTCTACAGAGAAAGTCCGGGACAGCGAAGGCTGCACGGAGAAGCCTTGTCTCGAAAAACAAAACAAAATACCCCCCCCCCCAAAAAAAAAAAAACCAGGAAATGGAGCGATCACCATTTCTCCAGCACCAACATCTGGCAGTGTTACAGTACAATGCTACAACTGACTGATACTGACTCAGCCAGCCTGTGTGACTCACATCTCCCCAGTTTTAGAGACACATTTGTGTGTCAGTCAGTATATAGAGTTCTACAAGCTGGCATTTTCCCTTGCATCTACCTTTTTTTTTTTTTTCTTTCAGTAGAAAGGCCCTTAACTTTCACAATTGTGATGCTCTCGAGTATTTGATTTCCAAGAAGGAATTTGGTTCTTAACCCTGGGGATTCTAGAAGACTAGATCCTCAAACGTCTATAGCTCTCAGTTTCAACAATCAGCCCAAACCGTTTTGAGGCAACGTCCTACTGCAAGTCTGACTAGCCTCAGATTTGCTCTGTAGCCCAGGCTGGACTCAGATTCATGATTCCTCTTTCTCAGCCTCCTGAATCCTGGGACTACAGGCCTTTATGACAGGCATAGGAATACAGGTGGGTAAAAGGTGCTAAGAAGATAAGGGAGAAGGCAGGAAAATTCAAAGGCACAAGGCATAGCCTGTCATGGCTTGAATTCAAAGTGATCCTTACAGGCTCATGTTTCAAGTGCTTCTTTCCTGGCTGGGGGTGCTGTTTTGACAGGTGGTGGAACCTTCAGGAGGTGAGTGCAGCTGATAGGGGGAACGCACCAGAGACAGGCCCTTGAATATTCCAACACAGACCCTGAGCCCAGCCCTTCTCTGCTCCCTAGCCCACCACTGTGGTGGTCTAAATGAGAAGAAATGTCTCCCATAGGTTAATAGATCTGAACACCCCATCCCCGGTTGGTATCCCTGGGGCAGGGATAACCCAGCCTTATGGGCTCATGTTACTTTTATATTCTACAAAGTCTCACAGGTGAGAAAGAGATTGCCTTGAGTCTCAGAAGAAACTTTGGATTTCTAAACGGTGGGTGGGACTGTTACGCTATATGTGTTAGGAAACGTGCGAATGTGAAGGTTACACTCGGGTTCACAAATCACGCCACAAGATCGGTTCCACAAATCACGCCACAAGATCGGTTCCACGTGGGAGGTTTATTAGGGGAAGGGGGTAGAAGGGAGCAGAGACAGAGAAAAGAAGAGAGACAGGGAGAGAGAGGAGAAGAGAGGAGGAGAGAGAGTCAGGGAGCGGAAGAGAAAGAAGAGAGAGAGGGGGGAGGGTTCCAGTTCTCTTATAGGGTGATCAAGGGCATGTGCAGGTAATTCCAGGTAGTCAGGGTGTCTTTACTAATGCCTGATAACTGGTCTATCAGGTCCCTTGGAGCTGGCCATAGAAGTGCCTGCTAACTGATTCCAACAATATGGAATAGTCGCTAAGTTCAATATGAACTAAATGCACTTTGCATTAAGAAATGGCTATAAGCCTTTAGTGGGGACAAGGCAGAATACTATGATTTAAGTAAGAGATGGGCCCCCACAGGCTCTTGAGATTTTTATTATTGTTGTTTCTCAAAGTGCTGGGATTATGAGCATGTACCACCATGCCTGGCCACTCTCAGTGCTTGTTCCCCAGCTCTTGACACTGTTCTGGAAGACTCTAGGATCCTTAGAAGGTGGGCTAGGCTGGTATAGCACACGAGAGGCAGACCTTAGACAGTAACGGGCCCAGTCCCTGGTTCCAGCTGCTCCTGCCATGCCACACGCCTTCCCTGCCATAAGAGATGTGACGCCCTGAAACCAGGAGCCCAAATAAATCTTTTCCCTCTTGGACTGTTTCTATCAGGCATTTTATCATAGTGGGAAGACGCGTAACTACCACATAGACCACTGAGCTTAGGTTCCAGGAATGAGGCAGACAGTCTAAGTCATTTATTAATCATGTGCTCACGAGGGAGGTCATTGCTTGCTGACATCGGGAAAGTCTTTCTGCAGAAGCTGATGCTTCAGCTCCATCTTGAAGGATAACCTGGAATTCTTTAGCTGAGAAGAAACAATTGCTTTAAAAAAAAAAATCCCCCTTACATTCTCCGAACTTGCAGAGAACACAGGAAACGATGTCTATATTTGTTTACAATATTAAGGTGTCAAATTCTTGAACCCCTGTGTGTAAGTGCTGAGGCCATGAGATTTTTTTTTCCTCTTGAGTCTGTTTTCCACTGTCTTGTCCAAACTGGACACCCGATCCTGCCTGCTTAGTTTGAGAAAGGCATTTTATCTCTGATGCCTTGATCACATCAGAGCTTATATTTAAAGCATGAGGGATGAGAAGACCGCAGCTATGCCCTTGGCTCTGTCCCGTGACTGTACTACCCTCCTCCTCTCGCCTGAAGACTGGAAGCCAATCCTTCAGCAGTTGGTGGGAGTCAGAGCCAGCCAAGCCATGAAGAGAACATCTTAGCCCTCTAATCACAGAGCTCGCCTCTTCCTCAAGGGTTCATCAGAACCTTCCCCTCCCCCCAGGCATGGGAGTCCTGACCCCTCAAGCCTGTCCTCCCTATGTTTGCTGCCTTGTGTGTACTCTGGCTCAGACATCCCAGGGGATTTCTGTGGGCTTCAGGTTCCCCACAAGGCTGCTTAGATCTAAGCTCTGTTCTTACAGAGACCACTCTCTCCGGTGTAGCCATCTTTGGCCCTGGAAGACTGACTCCTAACAGACCTATACTCTGAATAGCCCCTGGAATTTTTTTTTTTTTTTAATAATCTCTGTGTTCTGCGCGTTATTTAATTCATAAACCTCTGCATTTCCTCTGTAGCACCGTTCTCACAGGGCTAGTATACTCTTTAAATAAAATGGCCTGGCCGCTCCTTTAATCCCAGAACTTGGGAAGCAGGGGCAGGTAGATCTCTGTGAATATGAAGACGGCTAGCCTACACAGTGAGTCCTAGAACAGCCAACGTTACATACGGAGACCTGTACCAAATGAATGAATAAACAAACAAACAGGCAGCCTAGGCCAGAGAGATGGCTCAGTGTTTAATAGCACATACTGCTTTTTCAGAAGACACAAGTTCAATTCCCACCACCCATATCAGGCAGCACACAATTGCCTGTAACTCCAGCCCCAGGAGATCTGGACTCTGAGGGTACCTGCACATACAAACACACAGAAACAAAGGCTTCATGTGAAGCTCTTCGCATGTAGCTAGTACTCCATCTATATAAACGGTTATCAACAGTATTTTGAGACAGTGTCTCAAAAAAAAAAAAAAACCCAAAACATACATATCCCCACACCGCAGATGTACACACACAGTTGTGTCTTTCTCCTTCTAGGCTTTTCTTTGCCTTTTGTTTGTTTGTTTTTTCTTTGTTTTAAGGTAGGGGTTTCTCTCTATAGACCAGGCTGGCCCTAAGCATTTAATCGTCCTGCCCCGGCCTTGCAAATGCTAGGATGGCAGGTATGTGCCACCCTGCCCACCTTCCCAGCTTGAGTGTGCGTGCGTGTGTGTCTATATTCTCAGGGGAAACTGAAAGCTGAGTTCATATTGTGTAACCTGATTTATTCAGTTAGTGGCTCATGAGCACGTCCTCACGTGCTCAGTAACTCTGTGACAATCACACTTTCAGGCTTTTCTAGCATCTACACAAATCGTAATGTATTATCTTGGCCCTTAAATCATTTCCTATTTTCACTTCCATACTTAGCGGCAAACGTCCTTGCTCCTAACTTTGTGCCTCTGGCTCTATTTCTTCAGGACAGGTGCTCGGGAACATCTCTACCCTGCTGTTGCTTTGCTAATATTAGGTGTGGAGAATTACACCATTATCCCTGGCTCCTGACACATTCTCATAGTTGACAAGTGGGTAGTCCGATCTTATTGAATTAGGTAATAAGTATATTAATTTAATAATGTAGTAAGTAACCAGTATTTAACCATAGTCTGTTGTGTCCTTCCCCTCCCCATCTGTGGGCACCATCTTGAATTCCATGTTCATTTCTTCAATTTTTTTAAAATGTGGTTTCATTGTTTCTATACATATTCCTAAAGAGTGATTTTTATTTAAAGATTATATCTAGCTTTACAAAAAGTGTATCATGTATGTGATCGTTTAGGACACTCTCTGTCCTAAACTAATATAAACTGGCTACGGTCCATCCATGTCACCATGCATTGCTGTGGGTTATTCACGTTGATGGATATAGAGGCATCCAAAGGGCAAGTGAACCACGGTTCATCCTCCTCTCACGTTCCCATGAATGGACAAACACCATCACCAAGGCCTCCGCACGGCACATCTGTGATGTCACCACCATCTCTCGCACTTGCCCCAGCTATAGACTCTGGGTACTCATCCTGGTATTCACACTTCTGTGGCCTGAGAGCCATGTTGTCAGGCCGCTCTCCAGGCAGAGAGAACAGTTGGCTCCCCCTCCAGTGACAGAATGTACACCTTCTCCCTCCTCCTAATTAAAGGATCGTGTAGGCCATTTTGAATATTTCCATTTCACAGACGAAAGGTAACCCTTTCCTGGCTCTGTGGTCAGGCACTGATTCCTCTCAAAGCTGAGGGCGGGTTTTTGGTTCTGAAAATTGTTCCCAATGTGATAACATCAGTGATTTCTGGAACCCGTTTCCCAGTGGCTCAGCTGCTTTCCCTTGTCCTGAAAGAAGTGACGCTGTTGGAAGGAGCCTGTGATGGGAGCCAGGGTGGGAAATGTGCCCAGTTTACCACAGTGGAAGATTGTGTCCTGGTCCCAGCGCCTGCCAGTGTCAGATCAGTCCCAGTAAAACAGGCATTCTCTCTCTACTCACTATCCGAGAAAAGCCAGCATAATGCTACCCTTTGTTCTCAAATTGACAATTTTAAACCTCCTGCTTTGCTCTGCAGTAAAAGAACTTTCTATTTTGGGCTTGGTGACATAGCTAAAACCAAGCAAGAGCAGCAGGCTGCAGCATGAGTTAATAGCTTTCTTCAGGGGAGAGAGGATCTACAAGCAAAGGGAGAATCTTCCAGAAGGCGTCTTCTGCATAGCAACACGCAGCCCATTTGTCTATCTTTCTGCTGACAGATGTATTTCAAGACTGAAAACTAAACACTACTTAACATTCAAAGTAAACTGCAGGATTAATCCCAAACTGACAGCTAGCCACCCCCTTTCTTTGAAAGTATCTCCTGAAGCCAAGGCTGGCCTGGAATTCCTGATCCTCCTGCCTCTACCACCCCAGTCGGGGGTTGGGGGTGGGGGTGGGGTTACAGGTACAAGCCACCGTGCTGAGTTTAAATTTCTTAGTCAAATGCAAAAATTTGCTGATGGTCCCCGCGTCCCTAGCACTCAATTGGCACTGTCCATGAATACAGTCCTGTCCTCAGGGGATTTCTAGCCACCAGAAATGATGCTAATTTGAGGAGTGTCTCAAATACTACCCAATAACAGGGTTTCCTCTGCTAGTCTGCTTCTGGGTGAGAAGCCTTGCCACTGGGGTAAGGTGGTCTCAAGAAGCCTCAGGCTCACAGAAAGGGTATACTCAGATCTATGTAAACATGGTTCCAGTTGGCACAAACCCAGGTCTGGAATAACTGGGCAGCAAAGAGCGAGTCCTCCCACTCTGTTAACATTTCTCTCCTGAGAAGTTTCAAGTGCGCCCAGAGTTTCAAGATAATGATGAGACGGACCCTACCGGCCAGTGTCTGCTTTCAGCAAATATGCCAATCTCATTCCATCCATAACCCAATCCTCCCACATCTCCATTTAAAAACAAACTAGAGTCCTTTTCAAATCTACATACTTTACATGTACCTGTAGGAAATACAGTCTTTTTTTTTTTTTCTGCTCAACAATTACTGTACTGAGGCTGAAAAAAAATGTATTAATGTCATCTAGGGTCAGAAGTCAAACTGACCTGGTGTTCCTTGTTCTTCACTGACTTCCTGAAATAGTCTGGTCTGACTTTGAGCAAAACAATGTCATTTGAGCAGTTGCAGTGGTACAGGCCTGTAATTGCAGCACTTTGGAGGTAGAGGTAGGGGGATTAGGAGTTCAAGGCCAGCCTCTGCTACACGCATTTAAAACAGACAGATAAAAGTTACTTTCACAATATTTGTTTTGTTTTGTTTTCTTGTTTTCTGAGATAGAGTTCTTCTGTGTAACAGAGCTCTGGCTGGCCTGGAACTCACAGAGATCACCCTGCCTCTGCTTCTGGCATGCTAGGATTAAAGGCATGTCTTTAATTTTAAAAATTTTCATTTTAACCGAATCCTCCACCCTTGCCTTTACTGATTTGTTTGTTTATTTAGTCTTTTTTTTTTTCTTCCTTTTTGAAATTGTCTTACTCTGTGGCCCAAGCTGGCCTCAAGCTCATGAATTGACTTCTTGCTTTGGCCCCCCGAGTACTGGTATCAGAGGTATGAGCCACCATGCTTGGCTAGTTCCTCTCTCTTATTGTCCACTTTGGATAGTATTAGAGACAGTACTATCCAATACGTCTTCTACTTGCAACAGCTACTTAACAGACTACTCCAACCCAGAGCTATAAAATAACCACCAGTTTATCGCACGCGCTCGAGTCTACGAGGCGCTGTGGGGATGGCTGATGTGGGGCCTCCTTGGGAAGATTCAGAGCCTGCAATGACGTCACATCTGAGATCTAGCCACACTTGAAGTCTTGACGACCCCCCCAGGCAAGGCTGCAGCCCGTGCCCTGACACGGCCACTCTCTGTGCCTTCGTTTCTCCAACAGCCAGGTGGTTTCAAGAGTCGGACCTTTCGTTCGTCCTGTTATGTTTTAGCATGCTCTGGGGATCAACGTATTCCAGCTGCAGAGACTTCCAGCGGCTGTATCATTCTTTCTGACCAAATCTCAGAGCTCACTGTGCGAGCTCTGTGCTCTAGTGGGTGAAAGTCCAGAGCCCTCTCAGGTGGGGTGGGTCAGATCTACCTTTAGGGAAGCAAGATCCCAGCAGAGTTGGGGCAGGGCGTGACCCAGTTTGAGGTCAGGATGGCCAGTCAGGAAAGATGTGGCCAACAGTGGAAACCTGGAGGAGGAGGAGAGAAGAGGAAGTTAGGCACATTCTTGCACCCTCAACAGCCCAGGGGCTGACCGAGCTGAAACTCGGTACCAGCTGTGCCCACATCTCCAGGAGAAATGAAGGCTGTGGTAGTTTGCGTAGGTATGGCCCCCATAGACTCACGTGTGTGAATGCTTGGCCATAGAGAGAGGGGCACTATTACGAGGCGTGGCCTTGGTGGAGGAAGTGCGTCACTGTGGAGGCGGGCTTTGAGGTCTTATGTGCCCAGGGTTTGCCCAGTGTGACAACAGTCTCTCCTTGCTGCCTGCAGATCTAGACGTAGAACTCTCAGCTCCATCTCCAGCACCGCGCCTGCCTGTACGTCGCCATGTTTCCCGCCATGATGATCATGGACTAAATCTCTGAAAACTGTAAGCCACCCCCAATGAAATGTTGTCATTTTGAAGAGTTCTATGGGCATGGTGTCTCTTCACAGCAATAAAACCCTAAGACAAGGGCCTTCCCTGCTTCACATCAGCTACCACAGAGCAGCAGGCTCCTGATGGACTGCAGCCATTGGACTCAAGCATCTTCCTGACACCTAGCAACTATTAACCGCAGGCTGTTTTCAAGCCTTTTGTGCCTTGAGCTAGACCCACTAATCAACCATAAAACTTGAAGCTGTATGACTCAAACATTGTTTTAAATGATAAATGTTCACTTGTGCAGGAGGTGCAGGAGAGAGCAATCCATCCTTGAGGGCTGAAGTTACAGAAGGGTTAAGTTAAGTCAGTGATTCTCAACCTTCCCAGTGTTGTGACCCTTTAGTTCGGTTCCTCATGTTGTGGCGACCCCCAACCATAAAATTATCTTGTTGCTACTTCATAACTGTAACTTTGCTACTGTTATGAACTGTAATGTAATATCTGATGTTCAGGATATCTGATACGTGACCCCCACAGAAGTCACAACCCACAGGTTGAGAACCACAGTAAATATAAACCATCCTAATGTGGGTGCTGGGAACTGAACCCAGGTTCTTCACATGACCAAGTGCTTTTAGCCTCTGAGCCATCTCTCTAGCCCTCAAATATTGTTTTTAAACGGTACAGACTGTTAGCTTGTAGGTCTTGCATTTGTTATTTGCCTTATTGGTCTAGAATATCACAGCCCTGTTTCAGACATTGAGACACCATGTCCTAACGTCCAGAGACCCCAACCTGACCTGTCTGCTGGTCAGGCTTAGACACAAAAGACAGACATAGAATTTCTAAGAAACCAAGCCAAACAGAACTGAGGATTTTCTCTTCTTTGATTTATTAATTTTTTTCTCTCTTCATTAATTATTAGCATGGCTTTTGTATTTGGGATAAATACAAAAGTAAATACTTAATGTTTTACTTCTGGGGGCTGAGAGATGTCTTAGTTGTTAAGAAAACTGGCTGCTCTGCCAGAGGACCTGGGTCAGATTCCCAGCACCCACACAGCAGCTCACAACTATCTGTAATTTCAGTCCCAGAGGACCCAACGCCATCCTCTGGCCTCTGCAGGCACCAGGCATGCATATGGTGCACAGACGTACACGACGACAAAAGGCTCATACACATAAATAAATTTCTTAATTTTAAAAATAAATAAATTCCCAAGCATTACAAAGATTTATTTTTAATCATGTGAATATGCGGCGGGAGGTGGGGAGGGCTGTGCGTGTGTGAATGCAGGTCCCTCGGAGTCCAGAAGAAGGCAGGGTATCAGATCCCTCGAAGCTGGAGTTACAGGCTGTTGTGAACTGCCCGACATGGGTGCTGGGAATCAAACCGTATATATGTTTGCAGGCATGTAATTGCCCCATTCCCCTCTCCACTCTTTTCTTACAAGAAATCATTCCAGTGTAGTTGATGTTTCCTGGCTTCTATGTGCTCATATCAGATGGGTGCTATGGAGTGCATGTATTTTCATTCATAGGAACTCATAGGAACGGTACTGTGTTACACATCTCATTGTCTTCCTTTTTCTTCACTCCTCAATATGTTTTCCAGGCCTGTCCATATTGCTACCTGCATGTTTCACATATTAGCTCAACTACTCAATGGCATACTACAGTATTCACATGTGACAAACTGCCGTCTCCTCTTCCCCAGGCCTGGTTACCCCGTGCCTCTAACTTTTCTCCCTAAACCAGTGCTGCCACGAGCAGCCATGTGAGTGACCCATATTAGACTCATGTGAGAATCTCCCTTTTTGTAATTAAATTTTTTTTATAACTTACCATTATCAGCAAGTACGTGTATTTGTCTATGTGCATGTGTGTGTGTGTGTGTGTGTGTGTGTGTGTGTGTGTGCCAGAAGTGCACGTGGAAATCAGAGGACTGCTTTCAGTTCACTCTCTCCTTGCACTTGGTTGAAGCAGGATCCCAACTCAAGAGGCTGCCGGTGAAGGCTTCTCCTTATTAGGCCCCCTTGCTCTAGATCCCCTGGGCTGAGGCCAGGAGCTTAGGTACAGCGTTGCCTCATGCTGTCTTGATGTTGGCGGAAAAATTTGCCCCGCCCCCTACCATCACTGCACGGGGCCACAGCTTATGTAGACACGGGCAGCACGGGGGCCACAGCCACTGAGCAGCAGCTTCAAGTGGCTTTGCCAGTGTGGAGACCTGGCCTTGAGCCGCCCCGTATTTGTCCCTTGGTGAAAGTCTTGTGACAGAAACAAATAAGGGTGGTTTCCTCCCAAGGATACCAAGTTTGGCGACAGCCATCTAGGTGAGCCAACAGCCAGGGACTCCTGGTTCCACATACCAGGCTTCTTAAGTCCTGGTGAGTCAGCTCTGCTTCCTCCTCTACTTCCTCAACACCAGCATAGCCCAGTTTCAGCCTGGAACCAGGAAGCGCCGACAGTATCACCCACTCCCCAGAGTGATTCATTTGGTTGTTTCAAGAGCTTGCTTGAAACACAGCTACCCCCAAAAAACCTCTTCGGAAGCCCAAACTAGAGATAATAATTCTCCAAATGTGCCGTTCTCGTAACCGATCACTTGATTTCCCCACAGCCTCTGAGAAAGCCCCCAACGTTGACTGGTGGTCCTGGGGTTTATAAGAAGGCAGGCCGAACAAGGCGTAAGGAGCAAGCTATTAAGCAGCACTCTTCCATGGCCTCTGCAGTCAGTTCCCGCCCTGACTTTCCTGAATGGCGGACTACAAGCTGTGAAGATGAAATAAACCATTTCCTCCAATTTGTTTTCAGTCATGGTGTTTATCACAGTGATAGAAACACTAATAAACACTGTCTTTGGATTATTCCTATTTTTTTTTTTTTTTTTTTTTTTTTTTTTTTTTTTTGCAGGAAGAAAAAGCATTCAGCCACCTCTTAGTTTCAGAGGGGAGGGCTGTCAGTGTCTGAGTAAGCTCAGATGTTCTGGATAATCACCATTTTGAGAAGATTAGCTTCTGCTCTTTCACGTCTTATCTTGTCTTTAACATATCATTTTATAACCTCTGAGACGCCGTAATATTCAGAGTCCCAGGATGAGGGGCTGTTGGGTGGAAAGCAAAGAATGAAGGAAGCCAGACGGGAATGCGCTCCGAGGACGCCGACAGAAGGTGCAGAGAAACACATAGGTAGCTATCTCCTCTCAACCAACTTAGGTTGGCCCCGGCTTGACCGAGACGGCTGCTGGGTAAAGAGAATGCCACACATGAAGACGGGGTGTTACTGGGCAAATGAGTCTCTGGAAAAATCGCCAGGAGTTCTCCTCTTTCTCAAATCGCTGGCTGCCATGAGATCCCAACATGACTAATCTTGCCCTCCGCCTACAAGAGTGATCCCTGAAAATGTATGTCTATTTTCAAACATGTATAATACCCATATATGCATATGTAATTAAACAAATGTAACATATATAATTTCAAACATCCATAAAGGTCATAATTACTCACTAATTTATAGTGAACATAGGGAATAGTATAATGACCCCACTTCCCCAGGCAAGGACCCATTAACTGGCTTCCACAGTCATCAACTCAAAGCCATTATTATTTTTCAGCATCCTCCATGACACTTCCTTGTGCTACTCTGAAGCAAACCCCATGCATCAGAATCTCATTTGTAAATATTTAATATCTGCCTCTAAAGATAAAATTTCAACATGAGCACTTTGTACGTAAAATTAGTAGCTCCATAATATCCAGGTGATTTTATTTTAGGCCACAGAGCCTTTATTCCACATGGATGAAACCCAACTACTTCAGACTTCAGAATTTGAAATTTTCGATGTGAAAAATTTACGTAGACTTTTCAGGCTGGTTATCCCCAATCTAAAAAGCACAAATGCCCTGATTTTGCATTTTGGGGTAAGGGATGTTCAAGTGTACCGTGATCTCCATAGGCATTTATTTAAAGGAAGAGTGTGTCGGATCTGTTGCTAAGACCTCAGGGTGGGTTGTGAGATTTCATGGAGTCTGACACATGTTACAGTCTACACCTGGGGTGGGAAGTCAATGGAGACAAACTCGCCAGGAAGGTATTGGAGTCTTTTCCTTCATGCGCAACCTCCTTTGTGACTCCATGCCATGGTGACACACGTTACCTCAGCATTACACACGCAGCTTAGGGATGCGAGCCAGCACAAAGGGAAAGGAAGTCACAGAACACAGGCAAGGAGCAGTGGTCGGTGAGAGCTTGCCGGAGTCCAGTTTTGTTGGTTTCTGTCTCCTTGGAACTAGGAACACACGCTTATTCAGCATGTAATAACACGGTGCCATTCGTGAGTCTTAGAAGGACTACACCCATAAAAGATTTTAGTTGTAACTGACGAATGTGTGTACGTGTGAATGGGCCCTGAAGAATGTCACATAAACATAGGTCTGTTCACGGAGCTTCTGACGATCCATGTACAAACATTTCTCCAGAACAAATTCTCGCTTGCTGTGTTTGTTTTGAGACAGGGTCTCACTGCAAATCCAGGCTTCTCTGGAGCTCATTATTTAACTCCGTCTGGCCCTGAATTCATGGCAACCCTGCTGCCTCAGCCTCCTGAGTGCTGGGGTTGCAGTGATGGGCTACAGCCACAGCTACCTGCCTTTTCTGCCTCCCATCTTGCCCTTCACACCACAGTTGTCCTCCTAAGGCACGTATCTGGTCCTGCCACTTCCTTACTAGGCACCTGGTGCTCCCAGTGCCTTCCAGGAGTCTCTCTCTTCCTTAACACAGCACCAGACTTCTCTGTGATCCACCGCTGACTTACAGAAGAGCCCACTGCCCTCCGCTCACTGGAACACTCTAGCCTCCTGACAGACAAGGCTTTCACAGCAGAGCCATGTTTTCCCACCGAAGTGAACGACTGACTGTTCACTCCCAGAACAAGGAACAGGATAGCCCAGGATTGAAAAAGCTACCCTTCATGTCAGGCTGGACTGAATCCTGCTTGTCACTCAGCAATTGTGTGTCCCCGAGAAAATCACTTAATCTGACACAGATTTCTCCAGCTCTAACTGGAGATAAGGAGAGCACACATCTCTCTGAGTTGCCGGGAGAGTTTAGTTGGATCAGGCAGGCACATGCTCAGACCAATGTCCTCACAGACCAATGTCCCCCACATACAAACATCCAACCTACAATAACTCACTACCTGTATTTCTCTTTTTCTACTTTCTTTTTGTTTGTTTGTTTTGTTTTGTTTTTCAAGACAGGGTTTCTCTGTGTAGTCTTGGCTATCCTGGAACTCACTCTATAGACAAGGCTGGTCTTGAACTCACAGTGATCCACCCGCCTCTGCCTCCCTGAGTGCTGGGATGACAGGCGTGCACCAAAACCACAGGACCTCATTACCATGGCAGAGCCAGCTGATGGTCAAGTCCCAGCTCAGCTGGCTCCACCATGGAGCCTTTCCAGCATCCGCAAACCCAGAAGCTCACAGCTCTGTTTCAGCCTACTTTAAGCCTCAAATTATAATTATATATAGACACAACTTTACTGAATTCCCCTGCCCTTTCTTACATGCCATGATAATAAAAGTCGAGGAAACTTTGATCCTTAACTATGGAAAATCTAATTAGCAAACAGAAACCATCAACTGGGGCACAATTCACCAGTTTGCTAAATGAGGCAATGGCTCCCTGTCATCTCTGTGACGTTACATTGCCCTGAGATTCTCTTTATGACAAAATCTCAGTCTGAACTAGGCCTCCAAGAGGGACCATTTCTCCTTCAGTTAAGCAGAGTTTATCCCCCAAGAGCAACAACAGTGAATTATAATCGAACACAGAAAAGCTACTTGGGCTATCTAGGGAAAGGCAATATCGGTGATGTCGGGTTCAAAGGAGACCATCAACTATGGCTTTACCGTTCGAAAAAGCTTTCACCCAAGCAAATACACGAAGTGTCAGATTTCCAACACAGCAAGGAGCTAAAATCGCTTGCAGCCCCTCCCCTACCCGAGGACACGGTTCTGCTCTGCTTTCTTGGGGCATACATGACATTGAGGACAGGTGGTATCATCCACGTGGCCGAGCTGCACCTCACAACCCCACATCCTGTCTATAAACAGTCAAAGCTCTGAGGTGAAGGGCTACCTCGGGCTTCAGCTACAGCACGCCAGCAATCCCACCTGCTGTGGGAGTCAAGTCTCTCTCACTAAGTGATGCCTTGTTACTGCAGGGCGGGGGGGGGGGGGAACTCGGTGTCATCAAGACTTCAAGCAAGGCAGGTCAAGCTCCTGGAGTCACCCAAATACCAGAAGATGACACCCAGGGCGCCTCCCACAAGAGGAAACAATGCACCTGGGTAGCATATTTTGACCGTGTGAACTGGGTATATGTCATCAAAGTGACTTCCCATGAAGTGGCGGCCCTGGGCTGGCAGCGAAGAAGTGGCTTGTCTTCTGAGCACAGCCTACTCTCTTCCTGCTGCTGACTCCCTGACAGACTGGAAGCCCCCCCCCCCCCCCCCGTGGCCTGGTGGGAGCATCTGCCCAGCTGTCTCACTCCATCCCCAGATTTCCAGCTCGGCCAGGAACTATGGGAGAGCAAGCTTTAGCTGATGATGGCCAGTTCTGTTTCCAAACGTGGTATGTTTCTAAAACATGAGTCAGACAATAAGCTCTTTTTAGGACGGGCCATTCTCAGAACCCTAGAATCACAGAGGAGCCCTACTGCCGCTTACATTCTAATCATAGTGTCTTCCTTCTCCTCTCCCTCCTTCCCCGTCTCTATCCCTCTCTTCACCTTCTCTCCCTCCCCCGACTTTCGCTCCTGTAGCCCTGTCTGGCCCAGAACTAGGTAGTAAAGGATGACCCTGATTCTCCTGCCTGGAGCTAGAATTACAGGTGTGTGATATCATGCCCAATTGATGGGGTGAGAGAATCAAAGCCAGGCTTTCCCCGCATGCTAGTCAAGGACTCTACCAACTGAGCCACCTTTACAGCTCAGACAGTACTCTCCACGCTTTTAAATTGCTTTCAGTTTTTAAATTTATTTTTACTAATTACAGTTTATTCACTTTGTATCCCCCCTGTAGCTCCCTCCCTCTGCCCCTCCCAATTCCACCCATCCTCTCCCTTCTCCACTCATGCCCCTTCCCCAGTCCACTGATAGGGGAGGTCTTCCTCCCTTTCCTTCTGATCCTAGTCTCATCAGGAGTGGCTGCACTGTCTTCTTCTGTGGCCTGGTAAGGCTGCTCCCCCCTCAGGGGGAGGTGATCAAAGAGCAGACCAATCAGTTCATCCCATAGACAGTTCCTGTTCTCATTACTATGGAACCCACTTGGACACTGAACTGCCATGGGCTACATCTGTTCTAGGTTATCTCCATGAATGGTCCTTGTTTGGAGTATCAGTCTCAGAAAAGACCCCTGTGCCCAGATTTTTTGGTTCTGTTGCTCTCCTTGTGGAGCTCCTGTCCTCTTCAGGTCTTACTATTTCCCACTTCTTTCATAAGATTCCCTGCACTCTGCCCAAAGTTTGGCTATAAGTCTCAGCATCTGCTTTGATGCCCTGCAGGATAGAGCCTTTCAGAGGCCCTCTGTGGTAGGCTCCTGTCCTGTTTCCTGTATTTTCCCTCTTCTGATGTCCATCCTCTTTGCCTTTCTGAATGGGGATTGAGCATCTTAGCCAGAGTCTTCCTTCTGGCAGAGAGACACTATCCAAATCAACAAAATCAGAAATAAAAAGGGAGATATAATGACAGACATTGAGGAAATCCAAACAATCTTTAGGTTTTACTTCAAAAGTCTATATGCCACAAAATTTGAAAATCTAAATGAAATGGACAATTTTCTTGATTGATTCCACTTTCCAAAGCTGAATCAAGACCAAGTAAATCAATTAATAGTCCTATATCCCCTAAGGAAATAGAAGCGGTCATCAAAAGTCTCCCATCCAAAAAAAGCCCAGGACCAGATGGTTTCAGCGCAGAATTCTACCAGATCTTCAAAAAAGAGCTAACTCCAGTTCTCTTCAAACTATTCCACAAAATAGAAACAGAAGGAACATTACCAAACTCATTCTATGAAGCCACAGTCACCTTGGTACCTAAACCTCACAGAGACCCAACAAAGAAAAAGAATTTCAGGCCAATCTCCCTTATGAACATTGATGCAAAAATACTCAACAAAATACTTGCTTTCATTTTTATATTCCTAACAATGGAATGCGTAAGGATTAGCATGTGACCAAGGGTTCAGCTGAGAGTCCAGGTGCTCTCAGGGCTTCGGAGGAGTGCATCTCCGTGAACAGTATGACATTTCTGTGGGCACTGCTTCTAGATGTAGCCATAGTGGCCCTGTCCCCTCTCTGTTCCCCTCTCTTCATGTATTTTCATCAAACAAGAATAAGAAAAAAAAATCAAATTGCCACAAAACATTACTGTGCTTATAGTAGGATCAAATTAACAAGATTGTATTATGGGCCTGCAGAGAACGCCCTACGGGGACGGTCAAGGAGGTAGGTGAAAGCCTGAGCAGAAGATGAGTAAATGGGAGGAAATCTCCTTACTGTTGGTATCAAGTTTAAACGGTTGAGAGACGAGGCTGCCTTTCCTGTTGAAACACCTCTGCAAAGCACTCACGGGGTGCAGTTCACTTTCAGATGTTATCTCGTTAGGTCAGTGCGCTGGTCTCTCTCCTCCCACGCCCTTCTTGGTTTCATGGAAGAGCAAGGATGGTAAGACCGTGCAAATCAGCGTTTGCCTAGCACGAATTATCGGCAAACAAGGACTATTTGTCTTAACTTGATGTGGTAAATACTGCGAAGCTGCACAGTCAGGGACAAGGAAGATATTAAAGGGGCTTGTTTACAAAGACCAAAGAAGGGAAAACTAACCACAATATCTGATACACATTGTATCAGAGATACACAAACCAGTCTGTGGAAATGGGCGTTGGCTTCCGCAAGCCATGTGAAATCTAGAATCACAACCTAGCCACCGGGTGAACAAGCTACCTTGCTCATGCTGACATCTTTACCCCGGGGATGTTCAACAGAACCTCACTCAGTGCCTCAACAGGATGATCGACCTCAAAAGGTCAAAAGGCACAATATAAAACACGGTGTGTGAGAAACTTAAATGTCGACTGGAGTTTTGATTTCTTTCTTTCCAAGACAGGGTTTTTCTGTGTAGCCTCGGCTCTCCTGAAACTCTTTAGACCAGGCTGGAACTCAAAGACCCTGCCTGCCTCTGCCTCCTGAGCACTGAGCGGATTAAAGGTGAGCACCGCCACTGCCCATTGAGCTTTGATGGTTTAAAACAATTTATAGCTGTGATAAGCGATTACGTATTTTTTTTTAAAAGATGCACTGAACTTTTAAAGACACATTTTGGAATATTTAGGGAAGAATTATACGATATCTAGGATGTACCTCAAAATAATGCAAGAGGGAAGGAAATGCCAGGGAGGAGAGAGGGGACGAAAATTGACCGTGTGTTGAAAATTGTTGAAGCTACACGGTGACGGGGTGGGCTGCCTTCCTATGAGTTATGACCAGGAGGAACGCTGAGATTCCCTAAAACAATGCAGAAACTTGCTACAGCTGTTGATGGACCACCAGAACTAGACGGTAAGACTTTACTGCTAAAGATACCACAGGCTTTGGTCACAGAACTTAAGAGAAATAAAGTTGAGGTGGGCTGGCTCATGGTGCCAGAAGGCGCTATACACACTGCTGGGGAGAACTGCCATAAATGGGTCTTAATCGGTTGGGACCCTTCGTGTAAAGTTACTAAGCAGCTGGGCGAGGGGGGTTCACTGGTACAATAGTGGCATGTCTGTTATGGGGAAACCAATAGCTTTTTGATTGGACTTGAGGCCCACTCCACAGAGGGTAATTCGTGCCTGGTATTGTAAATCCAGCCAGAAGCCTATATCTCGGGGGGTCTTAGGTCCAAATGGGGAAGAGACTATAGTTGTTTTTTCTAAGTGGACATGAGGTGCCTGTCATTTGCCTTGTAAATAATGATGCTTATGCCCACAGAATAACGTTGTGGCCAGCTTTGGTCAGAGAAGCTGTTTTATTTCTTTTGTTTTGTTTTTCAGTTTTCAGCAGTCTCTTCAGAGGCTTATAACCAGTCAAAAGCACTGAGAATAAATGACTATTGAGTGGCCAGCCATAATGGGACATCTGTATAACCCCTTCCAAGGCTAAGGAAACATTGTGGAAGGAAGGCTAGAAAGAATGTAAAAACCAGGGGATCTTGGTGGTAGTGGAGCTTACCTTTAATCCCAGTGCTTGGGAAGCAGAGGCAGGCAGATCTCTGCAAGTTCAAGGCCAGAATGGTCTGCAGAGACAATTCCAGGACAGCCAGGGCTAGAGTGAAACCTTGTCTAAAGAAAAGAAGAGAAAAGAAAAGGAAAAAGAAAAGAAAAGAAAAGAAAAGAAAAGAAAAGAAAAAGCAGGGGATCAGGAAGCAGTGTCTTACAGAACGGACACGGCTGTTACGCTCTTGAACTCAACAGTAGCTGTGACTGCTTGCCTAAGAGCTGTATAAGACTGGCCTGGTCAAAACCCTGTTATAGAATGGGGGAGGGGCCACAGGGCCCAATCCGCTTCTGCTTCCTTCAGATACTTTGATGGTTGGTGGGAGAAGGAGATACAGTTTCTTCAGTGGTGTGTTACAGAAGGTGCATGCGCTCCTACAAACAACCCTAACAAAGCTCACCAGAGACATGAAATGGACAGGAGGGGGTAGCTGGAAAGAGGAAGGGGATTAGTAATAGCGGTGAACATGAGTACGTATTCGGGAATGGGAATGTTGTAATGAAGTCTATTATTACATGTAATAAACATGTAAAAGTAAAACAGATGTAAATGAAACATTTTTTAAAAAGCATTATGGTAAATACATGGGATGAATCATTACGATATTTTGATCTCTTGAACATGTGTGATTTACCCATAGCAAGAAGGTTTTAAAATCTTGGAGGATTGGAAGCATGAATTAAAATTGGACACAAAGAATCCTGTCATATTCCATCACACACACACACACACAGAGAGAGAGAGAGAGAGAGAGAGAGAGAGAAAGAGAGAGAGAGAGAGAAGTTGCAAACACACCACTTTACACCATTATTAAAAAGACACACATGGGCTGGGTAGTGGTGGTGAACATTTTAATTCCAGCACTTGGGAGGCAGAAGCAGGTGGATCTCTGTGAGTTCAAGGCCAGCCTGGCCTACATAGTGAGTTTCAGGACAGCCAGAAAAACACAGAGAAACCCTGCTTAAAAAACAAAAAGCAAAAACAAAAATGCCACACTCGGGGCTGGAGAGATGGTATGGGGCTTAAAAACACCTGCTGCTCTTGCAGAGGACCCAGTATCCCAGCACCTGTACCGGGTGGCTCACAACCACATGTAACTTCAGGTCCGGGGCATACAATACCCTGTTCTATCTATCTCGAGCATTCCCATACACAGACACACACCAACACGCAGATACACACACTTTAAAAAATAAGATGACAAATATGCCCCAACCAGTACAACTCACGTTCGCTTTTACAGGCACACGTATATGTAGGTAATCTTAGACCCAAACATGCCCAGTCCCAGCTCCAGCCAGGCACGGCTTCACAGTGTAACCCTGGTCCAAAAAAAACTTAGTTAAAACGCATTTAACATAGACATGTGATGGCATAACATGACTTGCTTTTGCTTTTGTTTTATTTTTAATTTAAAAACTTTTATTGAGCCCGACACATGCCTTTAATCCCAGCATAAGCCTTGCTCCCCAATTTAAAGTTGGTTGGTTTTGTTGGTTTTTTCAAGACAGGGTTTCTCTATGTAGCCTTGGCTGTCCTGGATTTGCTTTGTAGACCAGGTTGGCCTTGAACTCACAGAGATCCTGCCTGAGTGCTGGGATTACAGGCATGAACTACAGTGTTAGGCTAGTTGGCTGGTTAATAAAAGTAGCTGACAGCCTATAGCTGGGCGGAAGAGAAATAGGTGGAGGTTAGGTTTCTGGGCTTGGGGCAGATGGAGACCACAAGGAGGCAGAGAGAGAGAAGGAAGAAAAGAAGAAAGTCACCATGAGGCAGTATAGACCATGAGCACATAGCCATGAGGGCTGGACTGATGGAACGAAAACAGCCCAGGAACAATTATAGCAGGTTACTTGGGGTACCTGGGAAATAGCAAAATAGCTTAGAGGATTGACACCTGCCCAGTTATGGTATTTTAAAGCTTTTATAATTCCAAGAGGTCTCTGTCTCGATTATTTTGGAACTAGCTGGGGTAGAGAAGACTTCTAGAGCCTTATATCCCTTGTACAACACACTTGGGAAGCAGAGGCAGGTAGAGCTCTGTGAACTCTAGGCCAGCCTCATCTACAGAGTGAGTTCCAGGACAGCCGGGGCTACACAGAGAAACCCTCGCTTTAAAAAAAATCAAACCAACCAACCAAACAAAAACAAAAACAAAAAACCCCCAAACCTTTATTAAATCGTATTGTGTGTCTACACACGTACATGCCAGCGTGCACACGTGGAGATCAGAGGACAGCTTACAGTCAGTCCTCTCCTCCCATATGGACCCCAGGGATTGAACTAAGGTGGTCAGGATTGGTGGCAAACACCATGTCGCTGCTCCAGGGTAAGTTTTTTTTTTTTTTATTGTATGTATATATGAGTGTTTAGCTTGCATGAACGTCTGTGCAACATGCGTGTGCCTGGTGCCCTCAGAGGTCAGAAGAGGGTGTTGGATGCTCTGGAACTTTATAGGGATGCTTTTCTTTCTTCTTTTTCTGTTTTCTTTCTTTCTTTTTTTAAATGCCCTTGAAAGCAGAGATCTGCCTGGCTCTGCGTCCCGAGTGCTGGGATTAAAGGTCACCACCACCGAGGTCCCCTAGATTACTTTTTACGATATGACACTGACTCATACTAGTCTGTCTCTTAGCAGTACAGTACATTTTGGATGAGATACTATGCTAGCCTCAACTTTCACAGCTCGGCCTTCTCATGACTACATTTTTTTTTTTTTTTTTTAAAAACCGTGAGCTCCGCCCACGTGAGTGGCTGTACCCGCAGCTCATTTTCACCGTGTGGAAGTGACCATTCATGTACACGGTTGTTGAGGGGCTGTTGCAATATTTACAGCTGTTGCTGTAACAGTCACTGCTGGGAGCACCGGCACACTCATCTGAGTCTCATGTGCAAGGCGTTCTTTAAGGCAGACGCCAGGCTTCAGCGCACAATGCCAGCTTGTTTTCCAGAGAGGCTGGCCCATGTTCCCCTCCCACCAGCAGGGCACCGGTGCCCTGTGTCATGCTCACCAACAGGGAGTGCCGATGACTGAGAATGAAAAGATTTTCATTTCTGTCTTTCTGCTTTCTAACAAAGCCTATTCTTGTTATTGGCCATCTGTTCATCTTCTTTCTTTTATTGTCTGTGATTTTTGTTTGTTTGCTCATAGGAAGGGTCTCCTAGGTAGCCCTTGACTGAACTTGCTTATGTAGACCAGGCTGGCCTGGAACTTGGAGATCTGCCTGCTTCGGCCACTGAGGACTGGGAAGGCCACCATGCCCAGCATATAACTTTTTGCATATAACTTTTTTTTTGTTTTGTTGAAGAGATTTTAGTAATTCACTGTACTCTAGAGGTAAATGTGTTAACTCAAAAAAATTTCAAGTAGAGACTTTTCCATTCTTTTTATTGTTTTGCAGTATAGGATAATCATAAATATAAAAAGTTCTGGAGGTGGTTTGGCTTGGTTTGGTTTGGTTTGGTTTGGTTTGGTTTGGTTTGGTTTGGTTTTTTTGAGACAGGGATTTGGCCTGGAACTCACAGAGATCCACTTGCCTCTGCTCCCCAAGTGCTGGGATTACTGGTATGTGCCACTGCGCCTGGCTCTTGGAGATTATTTTTAATGTATAGGGATGTTTTGTCTGCATTGTCTGCTGCAGAAGCCGGCAGTGGACGTCAGATGCTCTGACTGAACTTGCACGCTGTTGTGATCTACCATGTGGCTGCTGGGAACCGAACCTCAGTCCTCTGCAGGAGCAGCCAGTGCTCTTAACAGCTGGGCCCATAGAGAACCATACATTTTGTTGTTTTGTTTTGTTTTTCAAGACAGGGTTTCTCTGTGTAGCCTTGGCTGTCCTGGACTCACTTTGTAGATCAGGCTGGCCTTGAACTCACAGAGATCCGCCTGCCTCTGCCTCCTGAGTGCTGGGATTACAGGCGGGCACCACCGCACCAGGCTGAGAACCATATATTTTATGCAGTTCAATTTGTCCATTACTTTTCCCTTCTCTTTTAAGAAATATCTACCTTAAAGCTTTAAATATATTTTAAGACCAGTGAAATGACTCAGGAGGTAAAAGCAAGCACTTCCTAAGTAAGCCTGCCTGGTTGCTTGCATTTGACCTACAATCCACTATAGAACAGAAGGACACACACGCACACACACACACACACATCCACTGTCTTCTCTCTCATACACACGTACAAACTCTGCACACTCACACGCTTACACTCTTACACACACACACTCTCCTTTCTCACACACACAAGGATGGTCTCAACTTTCATTGAAAAGCCTTCAAGTTTCTCCATTCACAATTCTTAATACTTAGTGTTTTTCATGAAGAGCCCAAATCTTCTGTCCTTTTACCATAGTCCAGTCCCACTTTAAAGAATGTGGCGTCTCCCCAGGGTTGGGGTTATCAATGGCTGAGTTTCTGAGCAGGAGTGGGCTTGTTTTCAGACTCTTCATCAGTTACCCTGGCTCATTTTCCACCCTTTCATCACTCCAGCAGTGTCTTAATTACAACTTGAAAACTGCCTGAGGTCTAGTTAGACAAGTTCTTCTGCCCTGGTTTTTATCATGCACAGGCAGCTGTCAGCGCTTGGCTGTTCTGTCTGAGCTCAAGATCCCATACAAACGGTCAGGGTTTTATTGACATGCCCTGTGAGACACTGACACCTTTTTGACATTGAGTTCCTGTTGGAGAGAGGAAGGAAGGCGCTGAGGGTATCTCCGTATTCCAGCAGATCCCTTGATTCCTGAATGGTATCTCAGTGGGTTTCAGTGTAGATCCCTTTTCAGATTCATGCAGTCTCCTTCCATTTCTACTTGAGTGTATTTTCCCCACTTAGTCAGGAATAGATTTTGAACTAAGTACTGTCTCTGCAGTAACTAATATAAATGTGCCCTTCCTTTCCCTCTGTCTCTTCCTCCCTCCCTTCCTTCCTATCTTGGGTTAGGGTCTTCTGTAGCAGATGCTGGCCTGGAAGAGGCCAAGGAAGATCCTCCTGCCTCCACCTCCTGAGTGCTGGGATTATGGTGTATACCCGTGCTGGGTATCCAAACCACCAGGGCTTTGTGCACAATAGACAAACACTCCACTAAATTATACCCTTACTCCCAGACTGTATTTCGGTCTTTTCTTCATAGTCATGGCCTTGATCCTTAGAGTGTTACAGGCCACTATCGTTACAGTGTCTGTACCTGATACTCTCACGTTTAGAATCAGGTCAGTCATTTTGGGGCAGACACGCCAGGGAAATAACACTATTGTGCTGTTTCTCTCCTTGCATCCTGTCCAATGTCATTAGTGTTTTATTTTTATTTGCATGTATGTCTGTTGTGCTCACATGATTGAAGGTGCCTTCAGGGGCCAGAAGAGGGGGTCATGGGTACCTTCCGGTCTTCTGCAAGAACAGTGAACATTCTTAACCAGTGGGCACCTCTCTAGTTTACCCTACTCTAAGCATTCTCACTTTGATAAAGCTATAGGTGCCTTCTAACATTCTCTTTGCACAAATCACCCTTTTATTTTTTTTAAACCTTTTGTAACCAATGGGTCCCTTATGAGAAGATAGTCTAAAACTAAGAAAATACACTATTTTGCTTCTTTGGTTCTTTTAGTGGTGGGGGCACGAGAGGGCAAGAGGGTGGCTGTTCAGATGGGGGTCTTGGTGTCGTTCAGGATGGCAACACACTTGCTATGCAACCCAGGATGAACTTGAACTCCTCATCTTCCTGCCTCTATCACCCACTGCTGAGGTTACAGACATGTGCCACCCTCCCTGGCCTCATCTGGTTGTTGTTTAAAAAAAAATTTTTTTTTTTTTAATGTTTACACTTTACTGATTTAGTGGTCGTGGGGGGGGAGGGGCTGGCAGGGTCATGCCCTTGGCATATTTAGAGGTCAAAGGACAACATTCAGAAGTCGATTCTCTCCTTCCACTCTCTGTGTCCCAGGGCTCAAACTCGGGTTGTCAGGTTTGTGTGACAAGTGTCTTAACTGAGCCATCCGAACGTTCCCTAAATCATCTATTATTGTGTCATTTGGTGATGATGACTTCTTTTCCCATCATTCCTTCAACATTCATTAATTGGAATCCCTCTGTAGGAAGAGCTGTATATGTCCTTTTGCTTACTACTTTTCAGTTTTATTCACATAAACTATATATATAAGATATATGATATATGTGTTGTTTTGAACATGTGTGTAGGGAATGAATGTTCATTTTCATGTGAAGTGGATTCATAGATAGTCACGGTTACCGTGTGTGTGTGTGTGTGTGTGTGTGTGTGTGTGTGTGTGTGTGTGAATTCACAGACATTGACTGTTATGTGGGATTCAGTCCGTTCCAGGCTTGTAACTATAGTTGTTTCAGTGCCCCATGTTTGGCGATTAGGAGCTCTATCCAGTCAGCTTCTGTGTCCTTTGGATATGCTTGCATAATTTATTTAGTGACTCAGACTTTCTGGCACAAAACATTTCCACTATATCTAGTAGAAACATGATTTTATTCCGCAGCACACTTGCCCAGCCCTTTCCTAGAATGTATATGCAGCTTCAGAATTACCAAGAGATGCCACTGAGGAGCAACTTCACAAACTACAGTGCAGGAGTGGCACTCTTCTTTTTATTTGTAGCCTTACCGTATCTAGGCAAGATTCTCTTTCCCAAACTCTGTTAGATTAGTCTCTTTTTGGGCCAGGTAAATAGCTCAGTGGGCCAAGGCCTGATGACCTGAGTTCCATCCCCAGGACCCTTGTGATGGAAGGAGAGAACTGACTCATGCAACTGGTCCTCTGACCTCCAAGTGCATGTTGTGACGTGAGCATGCCCACAACACATGTGCACACGTAAAATAAATAAAATAAAATGTCATCTGATCTCATGCATCATACACACACACACACACACACATGCATGCAGGTCCATATGCACAAAATGCCCTGAGGTGTAATAAATAAAAAGTGGTCTTTTTTTCTTCTCAGATGACTATGTTAGTCAACACCTTGGTTAATTTGTTAGCACGGGTATTCTGTGTGGAGTCAGTTCCGACCACGTACACACACACCTGGTGCCAATCAGTTCAGCAGGAGAACCACTGATTTGGGGCCAAGCTGGACTACACACTGAATTTAAGGCCAATCTAGGCTATAAAAGTAAGACTTTGGAGAGAAGAGAGGAGGAGAGAGGGGGAAAGAATATTAAAATAGAGTAGGAGAAAAAAAGAAGGGTAGGGCAGACACATTATGGTATAGAAAACAAACAGTAGAGACAAACACTACTCAAAAAGTGACGGAAAAAGTAGAAAACATACAAATTACAAAATTCTGGATTTTTTGTTTTGTTTTGTTTGAGACAGGGTGTCTCTATGTCGCCCTGGCTGTCCTGGAACTCCCTCTGTAGCCCTGGCTGTCCTTGAACTCACAGACACTTGCCTGCCTCTGTGTCCCAAGTGCTGGGATTAAAGCCTGGATCGTCACCACTACCCAGCCAAGATCTTGGTTTTGACATCAACTAGTAAATCAATTATCAATGAATCAAAATGGAACATCACTTAAATCTTACAGACTTTTATAAAGCAGTTATAAAACAGCCGATAATTTTTCTCCATTCCATGTGTATGGGTGTTTTGCCTGCATGTATGTATGTGTACCACACGTGTACCTGACGCCCATGGAGATAGAAGCCAGCATCAAGTCCCCTGGAACTGCTGTTACAGATGGTTACGAGGCACCTGTGGTGCCGGGACTCAAACCTGGGTCCTCTAGAAGAGCAGAAAAACTTCACTTCTCAGCCGCTTATTTCAGAAATTCTCACAACACAGCACAGGCTTACTGTGCCGCATGGCTGCGGCCTCAGGCCGGGCCCAGCAGTGTTAATGCCAGCTTTCGCCTCAGCTTGTACTCCTCACACATGGAGGCTTGTCCTGTCCCGCTCAGCTGGTCTCCCATTCGTGTGACCACACTCTCTTCTGCTCCCTTCTTTACTCGGTATAACTCATAGTCCCGCAGATGCTCCAACATGTGAGCAAACCAGCAGAGCTGTGCTAGCGGTGGGGGTTATTGATACCCAAGTATTACATAGCATCGCTGAATTCTGGAAGCTTATACGGTAAAAGAGGCAAAAAGAAGAAGATGCTTCACAGTCCAGAAAATAACCCGTTCTGGCGTGTGGGTGCTTCATCATGAAAACAACCGAGAAAGGGCCAGAGAGATGGCTCAGCAGTTAAAAGCACCGGTCACTCCTCCAGAGGACCCAGCACCCACACGGCAGGTCACAACCATTGGTAACTCAAGTTCCAGAGGACCTGATGCCCTCTTCTGGCCTCTGTGGGCATCAGGCATGCATGTGCTACACACACACACACACACACACACACACACACACACACACACACACGTGCAGGCAAAATAGTCGTACACAGAAAACAAACATTCTTTAGGGAAAAAAATGTAAAAGGAATGGATGAAAAAAAAAGGGAGAGAGGGAAGGATATGAGGGAGAGAGTGATAAAGCAGAAATGAGAGGGAAGGGGATGGGGAGGGAGGAGGGAGAAAGGGGATAGAGAGAAAGGGAAAGAGTGGGTAGGAGAAGGGTGGAGATGAGGAAGAAAAATGGAGAGAAGTGGGTGGGAGGGACAAGGCGGGGTGGAGGGGGGAGGGAGGGAGCTCTCAGAAAGAGAACTCCATTTCATTGATGGGTTTTTAGCATGGAAATGAGATGAAACCAACGTTACACAAAATCTTCAGATAATTGTTTTTAAAAGATTTAGTTTTACTTTTGATTATGTGACTGTGTAAGTCCACACGTGGAAAGGCGCCCTTGGAGGCCAGGGGCGGAGAGCTGCCTGATGTAGGTGTTAGAAAACAATCTTGTCCTCTGCAGACTCAGTGACTGACTGACTGAGCTGCTTCTGCTCTCCAGACCCTTAGAGACTGATTTTCTTCTTTGTAAAGGAAGGGACATTTTATTCAATTCGGAGAATTGAGCCTAGGGATTCCCACATGCCAGGCAAGCACTCTGTCACTGAGATACACTTTCAACCCAAAGGAGAATTTTCAGCACCAGTTGAACCTTGTCGCTGGACGTGGCAGTACATACCTGTAATTGTAGCACTTGGGATTTTCTAAATCTTCTGTCAGTGTTGTTTTTTTTTTTTTCAAGGAATTTGTTTCCATTTGGGGTCACATTTATTGATACGAAGTTATTTATGTCAGCTTTGTGTTATTTTTTAAAAAATAATTGATTTGTATTTTATATCCGCTGGTGTTTCGCCTGCATGTATGTGTGTGTGAGGGTGTCGGATCCCCCGGAACAGGAGTTATAGACAGTTGTGAGCTGCCATGTATGTGCTGGGAGTTGAACCCGTGTCCCCTGAAGAGCAGTCAGCACTCTTAACCACTGAGCCATCTGTGCAGCCCAGAGCTGTGGTTTTAACATCGTGCTTTGTGTACAGAATCTTGCCTGCGTCGAGTGTCTGCACCACGCCATGGTCACCTTTCTGTCTTCGGACTCTGCAGTAACATCCGCCTCCTTCCACCTACTGTTGAATCTCTCCTCTCTTCTCGCTTCTCACGCTTTCTTTCTTCTTTTAGTATTTTTATGTGGGTAGATAAATTGCTTGCATTTTGTCTGTGCACATACATACACGTGTACCTCAGGCCCACAGTCCAGAAGAGAGCCTTGGATCTCCTGGAACTGGACTTTCAGAGGGTTGGGAGCCACTGTAGGGGTGCTGGGAATCGAACCTGGGTCCTCCGGAAGCGCAGCCAGTGCTCTTAAACAGTGAACCATCTTTTTTTCTTCAAATTGCCCTTATTTCATATGCGTGTGGGCGTGTGCTCGGGTGTGTTCTGAGACTAAGCCACCATGTGGGTCCCAGGGATTGACCTCAGGCTGTCAGAATGGCCACAAGGGCTTTCACCTGCCGAGCCATCTGGCCAGCCATCTCTCTCCCGCTTTAACTTGTTTTATTAATTCCTTTAAAAGCAGACGCACGACAGCAGTCCTTGGAAATGTACTGAGGTTTGGCTTAAGGTTCCATACATAGTTGTCTCCGTTAAGGGTTTCTGTCGCTGTGACAAACACCACGTCCAAAAGCAACGTGAGGAGGAAAGGGGTCATTTTGCTTACTCTTCCAGGTAGCAGTCCGTTGCTGAGGGAAGTTAGGACAGAAACATGGAGCTGAAGCAGAGGCCGTGGAGGAGTGCTGCTCACTGGCTTACTCGTCCTAGCTTGCTCAGTCTGCTTTCTTATGGCACCCAGGACCACCAACCCAGAGGTTTCCCCAGGCACAGGGATGTGGCCCTCCCACATCACCATCAATCAAGGAAATGTCCCACAGGCTTGCCCACGGGTGGGGATATTTTCTCACCTGAGGTTCCCTCTTCCAAAATGACTCCAGCCGGGATCAAGTTGGCAAAAACTAGGCAGCCCAAGGGTCCGTGCAGTAAATGTTATATCTGAACTTTTTAAAATGCGTAGTTCTTAGGGCTGGAGGGACGGCTCAGTGGTTAAGAGCACTTGCTATTCTTGCAGGAGACTGGGGTTCCATTGCCAGCACCCACATTAGATGGCTCACAACCCCCTGAAACTCCAGCTCCAGGGGATCTGACGCCCTCTTCTGGCTACTGTGGGCACTCACATGCAAACACTCGTGTACACAGACGCACGAAACGCCTGTAAATCAAAGAAATAAATATTTTTTGAAAATGGGTATTTCAGCTCTCTCGGATGTAGCGTTCTAGCAGCGACGGTTACTCAAGCTGGCTGGTGTCACCCAGGTCACCCACGTCCCTACTGACTTTACTCGTTCTGTCACTTACTTGAAAGAGCGCCCAAGGTGGTGTGACCTGTAACCCTAGCCTCTTGGGAGGCCGAGGCAGGAGTTGAAGTTCAAAGCCTGTCTAGGGGACAAAGTGAGTTCAGTGAGATTCTATTTAAAAAAAAAAAAAGTGAAGAAGAGGGCTGGTTTGTCGCTGCCTGGTAGAGCACTGCTAAGGCCATAAGGCCTCGGGTTCAGCTGTTGAACCACAGAAAGGACCATGATATCTGCTGTTTGTCATTGGACTGTCAGCCGATGCTTCAAGCATTGTACGGCTGTTTTAGATAGCACATCTGACTGTTTAATCATCACGGAATCTCTGTCCCGGTATCTCTTGTCCAGGACTCCCCTCCGTCTAATGACAGGCCTGTCAGTTCTCTCGTGATTACTGTTAGCAAGTTTCCCCCTTTCTTTTCCTTTACCTTTTGTTATTGTTTTGTTTTTTGGGATGGGGTTTCTCTGGCTGTCCTGGAACTCACTTTGTAGAGCAGGCTGGCCTAGGAACTCACAAAGATCTGCTTGCTTCTTCTGATGGGATTAAAGGTGTGCGCCACCAACCCTGCCTCTCTTTTGCTTTTTTTTTTTTTTAAGGTTATTCCATGTTGTAGCATGTCTCAGTACTTAATTTCTTAAAGTGATAGCATCATTATGTGTAGTACGTAGGAAAAGTCCGATGTCTCCAGCTTCTGTTAGCCTGTGTTATTAACTGACCTTCTCTCTATCTTAGGGGACAGTAAAGTTGTGTCTAATCTGAAGCCTGATGTACGACTCTCTTGAGAACTGAAAATACTGAGCTCATTAAATATCCTGGCCACCTGTACGCCTTCCTCAGAGAAATGTCCACTCAAGTCTCGTCTTAACCAATGCAGCTTTCCACAACCAGATGTCACACACAGAGTCTCCCGGTGGGCATTCAGTTTCTCATGATTCTAGAGGCTGGAGATCCACATCCACAGTGTCAGCCTGGACAAGGGCTGCTGAGGGCTCTCCTGGCTTGCGGTCCTTCACCGTGTACTCACACGGCCCTTCCTCAGAGCATGCGCAGTTGTTCCCTGCTGTTAATCTACACTGAGTCTCCAGTGTCTCTTCTTCCAAGACACCGGCCCTATCAGATCAGGGCCCGTCCTTACTGCTTCAGTTAGCCATACTTGCTTTGGCAAAAACCCATCTCCAAAACCAGGACACAAGGAGGGTCAGGGTTTCAACAAATGAACCTGACAAAAAGGGGGGGTGGTGTTTACAACTCGGCCCATTTTTATCCCGTTTTAAAAACCGGATAAATTGTCTGAGTTTGCTTTCTGAGCTGCGATAAACACTACAACAAAAACACCTTGGGAAAGAGAGGATCTGTTTCAGCCAATACTTTCTGAAAATAGCCCATCATTAGGAAAGTTGGAGCAGGGACCAAGGCAGGAGCCTGGGGCAGGATTCATGGAGGAAGGCAGTTTGCTCTCTTGCTCATACTCAGCTTAAGAAAGCTAACTGAGGTTAGCTTTTCCCAGGTCCCCTGGCCTAGGAATGGATGGCACCCATAATCCTCCCACATCAATCACCAGTCAAAACAGTTTCTCACAAATGTGGCCCATAGGCCAATCTGATCTAGGGAATCCCTCTTGAAAATACAAACCAGCTAACACGGCAATCATGTTGTTTGTAGACTTCTTCACATGGGGCTTCCTTATCCTCAAGGAAATACTGTCCTCCTCCCACCCCACCCCAGCGTGAGACAATCCCTAGAGACAGTACAGGTCTCACGTGCCATGGTGGCATTTACAGGCGAACAACTTACCCCCAGCCCCCCCCCCCCCCCGGCTGCCTTTTCTCCAACCTTGCACATTCAGAGTGTTTTCCACTGCCCTAGCACACTGGCACCAGTCAGGAGACAATGCAGAGAGACCCTTCACCCCAAACCCACCGCAGTGACTCAAGCCAGCCAGCTCCAGCCAAGGTAACGGTGCACATCAGTAGTTCCTGCAGTCAGGAGGCTGACACAGGATGATCATGAGTTCAAGGCCAACCTGGGCTGTGTACTGAGTTCCATGCCACCACAGCAATATCAACATCTAAACAAAAACAAACTCCTATCCTAAAACTTCTCACCCTGCCTCTCCTCTTTCTTCCCTAGACCCACAGTGAACAGTCTGGCCTGGTTTCCCTGCATGCACCAGGCCCCGTGGAGAGCCCTGGTGCTTCAACACATGCCTCCTTGTGGTACGGTATGTTCCCCCTTCACCCATTCAAGTGTCATTGAGGGCCTGCGGTGCTCAGCTTCTGAGATTAGGCACATTCAGAGTGACATGCTCACCAGTGTCTTCATATCTTGTGATTTGTGTTTAATACCCTAATTCTTAGCAACTTAAATCTCGCCAGATATGAGGACTTACAGTTTCCCTCACATTTGAAAACATTTCAGCCATCTTTTTTCCCTCCCCTTTCTCTCTCTCTCTCTTTTTCTGGAAAACAAGAGCATATTACCTTAATATTGTCTCAACTTCACGTTTGCCCCCCACCCCCCGTTTTGTTATTTTAATTTCATTTTCATCTCTATCACTCATTTTTGGGTGCTTTCTACTGCAGTCTTAAGGAGACAAACCCTTTCTTCCTTTTGCTCTAGAAAGTTCCATCTGGATTGTGGGGTGTTGGGGGAATATCAGCCCAGGGTCTCATGCGTGCAAGACAAGCATAGACTTTGATTCTTTGGTTGGCTTTGTAAATTCCACCGCCAGCATAGCTTGTCAACTTGGGTGCACAAAAAGGCGTATGACAAGAAAGGGACTTGACACTTGAGACATTTGTCCAAGGAACCGCAGTAAGACGGTGAGAAGGGAGCCAGGGGCAGCTCAAAGGTCAGCTGCAGTGAAGATCCGACCCTTGTGAGAAGGAAAAGAAGGCTTGATGGGAAGACCCTGATGGCCATCCTGTGTTCCTCGGAGGACAACCCTGAGGAGCTGGTCAGGAACACAGGAAGCGTGCCCTTGGCTGACACGCAGTAATGAATTGCAGGGTGCAGAAGCTGAGGCCAGCAGGCAACAACAGGTTTCCCCCCAGGTCTAAGGGGTGCATTGTGGAGGCCTCTAAATACCCACCTAAATGCATTTACTCCAAATTTGGAGAGGGGCATTTCCATAGTTCCCATTACTCTTTCTTCCTGAGGGGAACGCAGGCCAGAGATCTCAGGCCTGCAGCTGATCCCCAAGCTTCTCGGGGTACACTGAACACCCTAACTCGCCTGTGTCCTTAGAAACTCTCAGGGCAAATGTGATGGTGCGGGAACCTCCATTTCCGGGTCGCCTGGCTTTCTTGGCAAGTGTACCTTCCCGATTGGAGGAGGCTGCCACAAAGTTGAGGCAATAGCAAGATGCCCGTCATGGCTGCGTTGGGTTCAGCACATTCACCAACCAGTCTGTCGTCCTCGAGTCACAGGAGCCCTGCCTCATCCTGCTGACCACGGTCACCTGCCCTTGTTCTATCAGAACAGTGACTTTCTTCCTGTCTGCTAGCCCCTGGACACAGTTGGCAGTTGGAACTGTTAAATGGGACTCTTGACTGGAGCGTGCCTTTTTGGAGATAAGGAACTCTGTGTCCCCAAAGCTCAAGATTATAGGAATGGCAGCACAGTATACCCTAAATGGGGGGTGAGCCCTATGTTGGGAGCAATGGTCAGGGGAACCACTTCCGGTCCCATGCTTGACTCCCAGACTCAAGCGTCTTGCCTGTTGGATAACCATTCTAAAAGGTCTCTGACAGCCCACAGAATAGCCCGTCCTTCTTTTCATGTATTTCTCCTGACGTATAAAGGCCGGTCCAGCATTGCACGAGGCTGGAGGCTTGGCCCAGCCGTGAAGAGGCTGGGTGCCATGCTGTGTGATTCCTGTCCAGGGATTAATTATGAACCCCAGGCAGGGATTCACACACAATAAGGACACATCTACACACAGGAGCTGTGCTCCCCCCGAGGGTGAAATCCAGGTTCTTTCAGGACAGAGGAGGCTCTTGGTCTTCTCTGGGAAAGCATCAGTTGCTGTGGTTTTCACAGCTCACACTACCGTGTGGCAGGGCTTCCTTATGGCCCCGGTGAGGGGGTGCCATCTTCGGGAGCCTCGTGTGATCACAGTTCTCTGTCTGGGCACCCGGCTTGTGTCAAGCATGTCTGCTTACTCCACCTTCCCCTGCCATTTATAAACTCAGCACAGGCCTCCCCATTTCCCTGAGCGTTGGAGACTTCTTCCAAGATTCTTAAGAGCCACTTCAGTGGCAAATCTGCCTTTTCACCTACATCCCAAGAACATGTGTCAAAAATCAATGAATTGCCTTTATCCAGGGGTACATTCTCATCTCCGGTTAAACGGTCTTTAAAAAACGAATTCCAGGGGTTCTTCCTTCCCTGGCTCCTGCCAGATGCAAGCCACTTCTCTGAATTCTTCTGCTGTCGCTTTCCTCACCAGGCCCAGGGTGTTTCAATGGAGCTACACTAGGATTCCACCTACGCCACTGACATAGCCGTGAGAAGGCCAGCAATGTGGAAACGCTCGTTCTTAGAGGAAAACTGGGCCCCCACAAAAGCCCACGGGAACCAAGAGCCGCTGCACCAGAGTCCTGGCACGTGCAGCCAGACATTCCCACCCTGTTTCTGAGTTCTGGGCTTTCCCTCCTGTGGCGTGCTGGGCACTCAGAGCCTCTGACATTCTGCAGCTCTAACTCTGACTCTCCCCCCGCCCCCCGGGGTACAGCTGAGTCTGTTCTTCCGCTGAAATTTCTAGAAGACCCCTCTGACATCCAGCCTCAGCTCCGTATGGACTCTTGAGTCTGGAGCTGGAGAGATAACTCGGCACTTAAGGACACTCGCTGCTCTTTGCTGGGGGCCTGAGTTCAGACCTCAACACTCAACAGGGGGCAGCTCCAAAGCACCTGGGACTCCAGATCCAGGGGCTCTGACGTCCTCTTCTGGCCTCCAATGATACCTGCATGCACACATTCACACAAAGAAATAAACCTTCCCTGAAGCTTTCAGTCTCTGCCCCCTCTCCCCCGGCCCCCCCCCCCCCCCCCCCGGCTAGGGTCAGCACAACTCAGGAAGCCATCAGCTCTCCCTGGGGGTGTACTCCCTTTCCCTCATCACACTCGACATGTAATTCCTCTCTAACAGAACACCCTTCAGTCATCGTCTATGAAATAGTTGTTGAGCTCCAGTTTGTGCCAGGATCTATTTATGGCTCATGTGACAACCAGAATAATGTCCTTTCTGACTACCCCAAGGTGTGCCAGCCAGTCTCAGATCTTAGCTCAACATTTATTTATTTATTTATTTATTTATTTATTTATTTATTTATTTATTTATTTATCTTGGCAACCTTTGTGTTGGCCTTTGTAGTCTGAGAAACAGATCACAAGAGAGAATTAGGAATTTGGGAGGTTTGCCAGGGGAAGTACCTGTAAGGAAAACTGGGAAGGGAGCTGAGGTGCCGGCTAGAGGCAATGCACTACAAACCACGTCTGACTTTGTGAGGGCAAGAAAAGTTGAAGGGCAAAGGCCTGGACTCTAGGGCAGTTTTAAGGAAGGCTCGCAATGCTGATGAGGGTGCTTCCGAAAACCAAGATTCTGCAGTGTCTCCCCAAAACAGGCCGGCCTTAGCATCCCTCCTTTCTTTCTCCCTTTGTTAGTGCTCATCAGTTCTCTGTCTCTCCGAACGTCTATCCACATTTCACCTCAGCAAACTCCCAGGCTTTCCTTGGATCACTGTTGTGGCTCGGCAGCTGCCCCTAGGGAGAAGTCCTCTGTGACCCTAACGCTCACCTCTGCGGCTGACCCTCTGCTCGCTGCCTGAGGTTCTTCTTTCAGATGTTTTGTTCCTCGGGCGTTTATAACCAAGTGAGAGTAAGTAAGTACGCCATGGTCGCTCCCTCCTGGCAGAAACAAAGCTCCTTAGTGTTGTCAGGAAAAGGTGTGTTTTCTTAATTTAGGGATACTTTTATCTTCATTCAGTTTCTCTCTCTCTCTCTCTCTTTTCTTTCTTTCTGTTTTGACTTTACTGTTTTTGACTGGCTTCTTAAGCTACAGACTTAGTTTCCTGATTGCTTTGGAGTCAGTAAAACCCCAAGCCCGTGTGCTTAAAGGCTTGGTCTTCACCTGTTGTGCTGGAGGTGTGTGGATTCCCACTAGGTAGAGCCTGATGGGAGGAAACTAACTCATGGGGTGCCTTTGAAAAGGGTCCCAGGACCCCCTGTTCTTCGGCCACCCTGTTCCCTGGCTTCTTGTGTATGGCAGGTTAATGTTTCAAGAAATCCCACTGCACTTCTCTTATCCTGTCTTTACGAAGAGCGGCAAGCGCATCCTAATTTCTACTCTCTGAACACATAGATTACAAACGCGCTGGTTAAACCTTTTTTTTTTTTTTTCAGTTAGTTATTATTGTTAGTTTCTACCTTAATCCTGGTGTGGCCAGAGGACATATTCTGACTGTTTTGAGACTGTGGTGAGGTTTGCATTATTGTCATGAAGCAATCTTTGATAAATTCGCCACGTACAGCTCAAAGCAATGACGCTCTAATCTTGGGCGCGGTGCCCTGTAGCACGGACGGGGTCCCGTTCATCAGCTGCTATTTCTGCCTCGCATGTCATTACCAGTTCACGTGTGCTACTTAGCTTCACCGAGAGAAGCGTGTTTACCGCAGGCAGCTCTGCCGTCTCCTGCCAGTTCTATTTCTGCATTTTGTGTTCTGAAACCATGCTGTTCTGTGAACACTAACTCGGGATTTAAACTGACGTATTCTTTTGACAGATGCCTTCTTTGTGATGATAAAAGATCCTCTGTCTCCTTGTTCTTGCCTTGAGGTCTGCTGTCAGCTTTCTTTTGGTTCATGGTGGATACCAGATCTCCTCCATCTTTTATTTTCAATGTTCCAGTGCTCATATGGAAGGCTTTTTTTGGAAGTAGCATAGGGGTGGAGAGTTTTTATCTAACCTGATCATTTACTGTCCTAGTATGTACTTGGGACGTTTGTTCCGTTTCATATAATGATGGACATGGTTGTGCTTATGACTGTTATCTTTGATTTGTCTAAGTTTAGTTCAAATAAAATATGTTCACTCTGGAAGCTTAGAGCAAATCTACCTGTTCCTCCTGGTCTTCTGTGGTCAAACATTGCAATTCTGCTCTTTTGTTGTTATGTTCTTGAAGGGCTGGAGGCGAGCTCCAGAGCTCGGCAGACATTCTGCTGCTCAGCGGCACCCCTATTTCTCCACACAGATTTGAAACCCTCACAATTCTGTTCTTCATACATAATGTTTACCCACACTTTCCCCCTCTGCTCCTTATTCCTCCCTGAATTTCCTGTTTCCGCTTGGGACTATTTTCCTTCGCTTAAAGAATTCCCTTAAAGAGACTCGCAAGATGGCTCAGCAGGCAAAGAAATGTGCCACCAAGCCTTACGGCCTAAGGCTGATCCACTGAGTGGACCAAGAGAGCCAACTCTGAAGTTGCCCCTCTGACCTCCATAGGAGCATTGTGGAACACGCACACGCACACACACACACGTAAAAATAGGGGGCTAGAGAGATGGCCCAGTGATTAAGAACGTTTGGGCACTAGCTGAGGACCATAGGTGAGTTCTCAGGACCGACACTGGGAAACTCTCAGCCACCTAACTCCAGCTCCTGGTGACCAGATGGCTTACTGGCCTCCAAGGACATACCCAGCCTGTGGCATGTATTCACACAGACATACACAAATACGCACACACACAGACACATTTTTTTTCTGAGATAGGGTTTCTCTGTGTAGCCCAAACTATTCTGGAACTCACTCTGTAGACTAGGCTGGCCTTGAACTCAGAGATCAGCTTGCCTCTGCCTCTCAAGAGCTGCCATTAAAGGTGTGTGCCACCATTGCCTGGCTTAATTTAAAAAATTTTTTAAGTAAAGCAACAAACATGAACAAAATGAAAAAAAAAATTAAAAGAATTCCCTTTAACTTTTGCCTTAGGACTAGACTGCTGATAACGTTGTCCTCTCTGCTTTTGTTATCTTTCCGTCATCTTTGATGTCAACCTCACTGGTACGAGACTCTCTGCTCTTCGCACCCTATGCCTCCTCTGCTTGATGGCTTCCGGCTTCTGCTGTCAGGTCCTCACCTTTGCAGGAATCATGTTTTGCTGTCGGTTTGTTCTCTTGCTTTTAAGGTTCTCTCTCTTAGCCTTTATACGTGCTTGCCGCAGTCTTCCTGCAGCGTTCACTTGTTGCATTTTCTATTTTCCCACTTGGGGTCACAGGGTGCCTGTAGCAGACTGTCTCCACTGTGAGGGAGTGCCTTAGGGCATCACCTCTTTAATCTAGTTTTACCTCTCGGGTCCTTGTGCAGTCCTACTTAGATTTATGCTAGGACACGGTTTTGAAAGGGAAACTGAGGATGCCGTTATTACTCTAAGAAGTCTAACCTGTGCCGCTGGTTTCTCTGCACTCCTCTTTCGGGAAGTTGGCGCTCTCACTTGTTTCTTGTTTCAAAATTAATATATACTCCTGAGGACTGAGGAGTGTGGGTCATACAAGCCTCGGTCAACAGTCCCCTCACACTATTGTTCACCGTCAGCTCTTTGTTGGCGTTCTGGCACGAGGTGGAGTCTCATGCATCCCATGTTGATCATAAACTTGCTATTAAGCAATAAGAATGACCTTGAACTTCAGATGCTGCTGCCTCTGCCCCACAAGGGCTGAGGGTATGGCGCCGGCCACCATGCCCAGCTTACTTTTAAACAACTTCCTGTACTTTGTCCAGCTAGTTGTTATTTCTGTGTTATGCCACAAAGGTCCACCCAGGAACACAACACAGGCTTCTGTTCTGTGTCGAGGTTCTACTTTCATTAATGTCCTTTCTTTTTATAAAGATATTTATTTATTTATTTTATGTATGAGTGCTCTGTTTGCATAGAGATGCCCTCATGCCAGAAGAGGGCATGAGATTTTAGTATAGATGGTTGTGAGTCACCATGTGGTTGCTGGGAATTGAACTCAGGACCTCTGGATGAGTAGACTCTGCTCCTATCCACTGAGCCATTTCTCCAGCCCTCATGAATGTCCTTTTGTATGTATGTTTTCTGATTTTCATTATTATTTACTTCTTGACACATTTAAAAAACATATTTAAAATTCTTATATGTTATTTTTTAATTCTGGATAAATATTTTCTTATGTCTATTATGGCAAAGTTAAATATGTATTACTCAATTCCATATCCTTGTTTTTGTTTGGTATCCATGTCTTTGTTTTTGTTTGTTTGTTTGTCTGTTTGTTCGTTTGGTATTTCATTTTGATCTGTTTGCTCTGGCAGAGACAGAGGGTCAGAGGACAAAGGGCAGAGAAGCAAGGGACAGAGGGGCAGGGGACAGATAGACAGAGGGGCAGGGGCAGAGGGGCAGAGGACAGAGGGACAGAGAAGCAGAAACAGAGGCAGAGCTCTGCGAATTGGGGTTAGCCTGGGCTCCATAATCAGCCAGAGTGATGGAGAGAGGCCATCATGAACAACAACAGCAAACAACCAGGAATCTCTTAGTGCGATGATGGACTTCTCAAGTTCTCCTTGGGCACTAAACTTGTCTTTTACATACTTTGAAAGTGTACTGTTAGTTGCAAGACCTTTACGCGTGCGCGCGCGCGTGTGTGTGTGTGTGTGTGTGTGTGTGTGTGTGCGCGCAGCGGTTGTTGAATGTGCAAGCAGGGCCTGATGCATGCAGTGACTGCGCTCTGCCACTGAGCTGTAGCTTCTTATTGTTGGTGCAGAACTTTTTCGAATTTAATCATATATGTCCATCTTATGTATACACAGCTTTTTCTTTAAAATTTAAAATTTTTACATTCATTTATTCTGTGTGTGTGTGTGCATGCGTGTGTGTGTGTGTGTGTGTGTGTCTATGTTGTACTGTGTGGAGTCAGAGGACGGATGGCAGGAGTCTGTTCTTTCTTTCTACAATTGATTCATACTCAGCATTTGCCCTGTATCTTTTTAAACAAATGTTCTCTTTATTACTGTGTCCTGTATGTTATGGATTGTGGCAATAGCTATCAAGTCCCTACATGCTATATTTTCACCTTAGCTAGTTACATTTTTATCCCACCTCTCCATTGTTTACTTATTGTGTTTGTGTGTGCAACGTGCACATATGAATGGGAAGGTCGGCAGACAACTTGCGGGAGTTGTTTAAAAGTAAGCTGGGCATGGTGGCCGGCGCCATACCCTCAGCCCTTGTGGGGCAGAGGCAGCAGCATCTGAAGTTCAAGGTCATTCTTATTGCTTAATAGCAAGTTTATGATCAACATGGGATGCATGAGACTCCACCTCGTGCCAGAACGCCAACAAAGAGCTGACGGTGAACAATAGTGTGAGGGGACTGTTGACCGAGGCTTGTATGACCCACACTCCTCAGTCCTCAGGAGTATATATTAATTTTGAAACAAGAAACAAGTGAGAGCGCCAACTTCCCGAAAGAGGAGTGCAGAGAAACCAGCGGCACAGGTTAGACTTCTTAGAGTAATAACGGCATCCTCAGTTTCCCTTTCAAAACCGTGTCCTAGCATAAATCTAAGTAGGACTGCACAAGGACCCGAGAGGTAAAACTAGATTAAAGAGGTGATGCCCTAAGGCACTCCCTCACAGTGGAGACAGTCTGCTACAGGCACCCTGTGACCCCAAGTGGGAAAATAGAAAATGCAACAAGTGAACGCTGCAGGAAGACTGCGGCAAGCACGTATAAAGGCTAAGAGAGAGAACCTTAAAAGCAAGAGAACAAACCGACAGCAAAACATGATTCCTGCAAAGGTGAGGACCTGACAGCAGAAGCCGGAAGCCATCAAGCAGAGGAGGCATAGGGTGCGAAGAGCAGAGAGTCTCGTACCAGTGAGGTTGACATCAAAGATGACGGAAAGATAACAAAAGCAGAGAGGACAACCAAACGTTGGTTTGGTTGCGGACAAACACAAATTAAGGGGTAACTCATGTCACAAACCAGGATGTGAAACAGTTAAAAAAATTAAAAATGATAATATAGAGGAGAGAGAGAGATGGCTATGATGGGTATAAATGCTTAAATGTGGAAAACTTAATATAATATGGGAGAACCAGAATGTGACAGCAAGAATAAATTAAGCAGGCCTGCGGCCTAAAGGGACATCACACACATGGAGACTGAAAATACCAAGCTAATGCCAGGTTTCAGGCAGGGAGAACCACGGGACTGAGACAGGAGGCAGCTCCCATGGGAAGGAAGGACAGAGCCCATGGTGGACCACGAGCTAGTCAAGCAGCTTGGAAACAAACAAACAAACAAAAAATGATCACCACCCACACCATTCCCCTGACTGGACCAGTAACAAATGATCGCCTCTGGCTGAACCAAGGGAGCATGCAAAGGGTGACAGACTCCTCACAGTTGCAGCCCATAATACAAATGGCCAGCCCCAAACACTCCATCTCAGAAAAGATTGCCTAAGTCTCCACTCAGTTCCTGCCATACAATGAAATTCCACTAGGCAGGTCCAGACCAGTGATCCCTCCTGGGCCCCTCCCCATCCATTTCTAGGAGTCATTTTCCTTTTCCTTAATAAGTCTATGTTCACTCCGCTCACTTGTGGTTCGTGTTTCCTTATTATTCTTGGGCACAAGACAAACAAAACAAAACACCCAGAAGTGAGGGACTTGGGGCAGCTTTGGTAACCGTTGATTGATCACGGTCCAGCATCCAAGCTCCCTGGGTTAAGAGCCGAGACCAGGAGTCCCCATCAGTTCCACATCTAAAAAAAAAAAAAAAGAAAGGAATGGTTTAGGATACATCAATCCTGTTTGGGCCTGTACATCTGTGGGGACCTCAAGAGGATGAAGTAGACACGGCAGCAGAGGACAGAGAGGCTCAGGGTTCAGGTAAATGTCAGTGTGAGAGCGACAAAGTTCTGTTCTCAGGACTTGGGGGGTGGCGCCCGAGCTATGCTCCCCTCAAGGAAATGGGGAGAACAAAGAACCGAAGAAGCGTGCTCCAGCAAATGCTGACGGGGAAGCGGGTGGGAAGATAAATTATCAGAAGGGCAGAAAAGCATTTGGAGGAGAGAAGGGAATGATGACATGTGACAAAAAAGATGAGGGGGGTGACAGAAAAAGATGAAAGGGAAGATGATTCACAGTGTAAAACATGACACAAAGGTCGGAAATAAAAGAAGAGGACTGGAAGGAAGCCACTGAACTGAATGATTTAGGAGATAACTGGAGCCCAGCCAAAGCAGGGTTTCATGGCTGGTGGAATGGGAGCCAGGCCCAGTTATTTAATGGGTCACATTTTAATGTTATTCTTCAGGGCATTATGCAGCAGGGCGGGCCCTTCCCTCTGCCCTGCGTCCTCTGCTTCTTTTGAAAGGAAATGGGTACCACACAGCAATACCCACTGGCTTGGCTGCCAGTTGTCACCTTTCTGTTTGTGACAGTCAAAGGCAAAGGACTGCAGTCAGGACTCCGGCCTCCTTCTACGGATGTCTACCTTGAGGATTTCAAAGCCCAAGCACCTGGCTACTGATTCAGCTGCACTGTCACAGCGCGCGCGTAGGAAGGAGTTGGTGGCCAGAGACTCAAGTGGCAGCAATCCTGTCGGCAAGGGCCGACCTGCTGAGAAACCATGTGACCCAGTCCCTGTATACACTTCTCTTATGGCCATAGAGGTAGCTGAATAATTTTGCATTTGAAATTTTCAAGAAAAAAAAATTAAAAAAAAACCAAACCTGTCATTTAAAAGGGTCAACTTCCGTAAAGCCTGGAGTTTGTGATAGCACCTTAAGAACTCCATGAGCTGGGGAGTGGGGCATGTCACTAGTCCCAGGACTCTGGAGGCACAGGCAGGTGGACTCTGTGAGTTCCAGGCCACCTTAGTCTACAAAGTGCGATCCAGGCCCACCCAGGGTAAGACCCTGTAAAATAAGAAAAATACCAAAAAATAAGAAAACATAACTCCATGAATGCACAAACATTTTGAAGAAAACAAAGACAAAAACAAGGTAAACTCAAACAACAACAGCAAAAACCAACTATGACCTGTGGTCTTGATGGAAAAAAACTGTAGCATTAAAATCTCCCCTCGAGATACAACACTAAAAGGGCCAGTGTGTCTCCACGCTGACTTTCTTTCCAAGAACAGTAGGAGACATGCATGGTTATCTTAGGATTGTTTTCTTACTTAGGAATGCTGGTGTTTTACCTGTGTACCACTTACATGCCTGGTGCTGGCAGAGGGCACCATCTTGGGGCTGACAATCGAACCCTGGTCCTCTGGAAGCGTGACTTCTGAGCCATCTCTCCAGCCCTATCTTTTTGGATTCTACATTCATATGGGCATGGTAGCTCGGACATGTGCTCTCAAACACATGGGAAGGTGAGGTGGGAGGGTTATGAGTTTGAGGACAGCCTGGGCTGTTCAAGATTGAAGTCAGCCTGGATTACACAGTAAGACTCTGAAGACAGAATTAACCAAACAAAGCCCTCTGAATACAGTGGTTCTTCTTAGAGTTAATGAAACATTGTGTGCACACAGAGCAGACAGTGAATATGCTGTCACTTGTGCCAGCTTCACGTCTAAAGCAAATGGAATGACTCAGATGACACGCCACAGAGCAGAGGGTGCTTCTGTCCTGAATTTATTCCCAAAGTAAAGAAGTCAGGGTGAACTCTCAGAACTTCTGCAGCAGAACGAAACCAAACCAAAACACAAGACCACAGTCCCACTGTCTTGAAGGAAATTCTACACACTCTATAAGTGACTTTGATCAGTGCAAACCTGTTACAGCTGTGTCTGTGAAGCCTTATCTCAGGGACCCTCACAACATCTCCAAGTAACGGGGCTCCACGGATGAGAGCACTGGCTGCCCTTCCGGAGGACCTGGGCTCAGTTTCTCGCACCCACATGGCAGCTCACAGCTGTCTCTAACTCCAGTTCCAGGGCAGTCTGATGTCCTCTCTGGCTTCTGCATGGGACCAGCACATGGTGACACATATACATGCATGCAGCAAAACACTCATATACACTAAAACAACATAACATCTCTAAGAGTAGAAAAACTCTACATATACATATATATATATGTATGTATGTATGTATGTATGTATGTATGTATGTATGTATGTATGTATATTGGAGTGAAGGTGTCAGATCCCTTAGAACTGGAGTTACAGACAGTTGTGAGCTGCCATGTGGGTGCTGG
>NW_026587032.1:703369-724568 GCF_907164565.1 Psammomys obesus | reverse complement strand
AAGAGGAGACAGCGCTCTTAACCACTGAGCCATCTCTCCAGCACCCAACTCTACTCTTTTTAATGCTAATTTACCACTTATGGCCTGGCGCAGTGACACACTCCTGAAATCCCAGCACTCAGGGAGGCAGAGGCAGGTGGATCTCTGTGAGTTCAAGCGCAGCCTGGTCTACAAATCGAGTCCAGGACAGCCAAGGCTACACAGAGAAACTCTGTCTCAAAATAAAACAAAACAAATTTTACTTATTGTATGTGTGTGTCTGTGTGTGTGTAAATAAACTAAAGTCCCTTTTTCCAACTGGGAAATCTGAGGCAATACACACACACACACACACACACACACACACACACACACACACAGTCCCCCAATGAAGAAGTGGTAAAGGGGGCTGGGGATATGGCTCAGCAGTTTGGCTGCTCTTCCTGAGAACCTGGGGTTCAATTCACAGCACCCACATGGTGGCCCATTACCATCTCTAACTGCAGTTCTAAGGGATCAGACGCCCTCTTCTAGGTTTTGTAGGCACCAGGCAGATATGTGGTACACATACATACATGAAGCCACATACGCACACCATAAAGTTTAAAGAAATGGTAAAGGTGCTGACCACTGAGTATTTGGCCTTCACTCGGCCATCCTGATGTCATCTGGACTCTGACGGTTACGCTCTTTATGGCTTTTAATAAAAGTGCAGTGTTGGTTCAATACAATTTTTCAGTGAAAGGATCCGCAGACTTCTATAGGTAAAGGTCCAACAAACGTTCAGATCCTACTGGATGGTCTCTTTGGAAAAGAGAGAAAGATGAAAGGAAATGACTTACCAAACTGAAAAGCAATCTAAGGACTATTGATGGCAAGATGATTCTGTAATAAATCTTGTTTCTCATGAGGCATCAGATGCTTTTAGCATGATAATAACACATTTCAATGTAATAATTAGTGACCACAAAGAAATTACCCAAAGGAGCCACCTAAGTAAGAACGCGGCGTGAACCACGTATAGGTTGTTCGGGGGTTTGGTTTGAAAGATCCAAGATTAGGACTCACTCACCTGTGGAAACTGATCCCAAACCCTGGCTTTTTATCACATCCTCACTTAGGGGATTTGGAGCAAAAAGCACTGATGCATTTGGTACCCATCTTCATAAACTAGTCGTGTCCAACAGGGACCAAGTTGCTCACCCTCCCTCCTCCCGGGAGTCCTGAAAAGGCTGGACTTGGGCTCCCTCTGGAGGATGCTGTCTTCTATGAGGGAGGCAGCTGACAGCTACTAGGGACCTACTACAATCTATATTCTGAGATGCAGAAAACGAAATCCATCCTATCACACTTCATCCAGGCTCAGCAGCATGTGGCTTATAATCCAAGCCACACACACGTGATCACAAGTGTTACGAGAGTCGTGAACTTCAGGGCCAGCCTGTGCCTCACAGTGAGACTCTGTCTCAACAGACAACAAAAGGACACATCGCCATGCCACTTTTGCTTCCTAAGGACTCGGTGTGTGGGGAGCTTATGTCCATTCACCACAAATCAAATGTTCTTGAGTGACAATGTGTTCTAAGGACTGCTCTAAGCATGGGGAATACAACAGTGAATAAAGCCGTAGCTCCCCCGCCCACCTGAGGGTAGATTCCGGTAGGTAAGATAAACAACACAAAACAGCTTATCAGACTGGAAAGTGCTGTACGAAAATCAAACAGGAAATGGGAGTAGGGACGACGCTGGAAGCAGCAGGGTGTCAAATATGCAAGTACAGATGGATGAGCAGGCGTGTGCTCATCCGGGGCGTGTGAAGACAGTAGAGTCCTTGCAGTGACACCATTGGGGGTGCGGTGTCTAAGCAGAGAAGCCCACAGGAACAAGGGCACTGGACAGATAGCCGACCTTCGTAGGTTAGAGTAGAGAGAGAGAGAGAGGAAAGCAGCAAATGGGATCAACGGAGGGAGAGAGGCTGGCTGGTGGGAGGCAGGCTCCCCTAACCTCTCCTAACACATCCGAGGGTTTACAGGAGCATTCTGGCTGTGCACTGGGAAGAAACGGAAGGTTGAAGAGTGGAATCATGACTGGTTTGGGGATTTCTACCAAGGCTGGGCGAGAGATGTCATGAAAAAAAAAAACAAAAAACAAAAAACAAAAAAAACAACAACGCAGAGCACAGGTCAAGGCGGTGCACACCCATAATCCCAGCACTCGGGGAGGCAGAGGTAGGAGGTTCTCTGGGAGTTTGAGGCCAGCCTGGTCTACAAAGCGAGTCCAGGACAGTCAAGGCTATGCAGAGAAACCCTGTCTCGAAAACAAAAACAAAAACAAGGGGCTGGAAAGATGGCTCAGAGGTTAAAAGCACTGGCTGCTCTGTTCAATTCCTAACAACCACATGGTGGCCCACAACCATCTATAAGGAGAACTGGTGCCCTCTTTTGCTGAGCAGGTGTACGTGCAGGCAGAACACGGTATACATGATAAAGAAATAAATCGTTAAAAAAAAACATGAAAACAAAACAAACAACAACAAAAAACGAGGGCTAAGTGGTTAGACCCTGGAAATACTTCAAAAACAGACCTGAAAAAAATGGACATAGGAGGAAAGTACTAGAAATTTACTCTACAAATTTTCTCTTGAGCAGAAAAAAAAAAAAAAATGGAGTTGACGTCAACTGGGATGTAGAGATAACTGAGGGAGTGAGAAGTGGTCAGAGACCCTCATCGCTGAGCTTGAGATGCCTCTTACATGTTTCAATGTTGTTGTCAGACAATAGGAAATCTGAATGCAGAGTTTGGGGACTATCTAGGCGAGAGAGGAATAGAAATGTCTCGTGATCTGAGACATTTTTAAGAAGGCTGATATGTTAGTTTGCCCCCCGAGGGGTTGCCCAAAATAAGGAATCAAAATGACAGGCATACACAAGAGTCTGTCTTGAAAACAAAATGAAATGACGACAGCAGCACACAGAGGAGAAATGAAAACTAATCTCTAATGAGCATCAATTCCCGATTCTAAAATAAAAATTAACACATTAAATAAACCTGGCTACAGCACAGCCTGAAGAGCTTGCTAACTAGTTTCTTTCATCAGTGCGGCCTGAGTGTCCCCATCACAGAAGCACACTGCTGGCTAGATGACCTCAGGATTACTTTTTCAGGGGAAATAAAAAAAAAAAAGAACTGCTGTCGACCTGTCCCCTCGGGCACCGTTTACCAGCTTTCCTACCTCTTCAGGAGAAGAAAGTTGGGTAATTAGGAAACTGGTGACACAGAGAATATTTTCTTTCTGTGCTTTGCCTTCCCTTAAGCTAAAGATTTCAACCAAAGAAATCACATGGCACAGTGTTAAGGTGTGTGTGTTTATGTGTAGTCTTTTAAAAAGGGATCTTATTTTTATATTTTTTAAAGGAATGCTTTCCCATTTTTAATCATTTTCATCTGCAGTTCCTTAGTCACCTAATCCTCCTCAATTATTTCCCTATACAGCTCTGTGGACTGTTTTAGTAATGTGGCCCAATTTCCCTGTAGGGCCTTTTAATTTGCACTCAGACAGTATCGTTCTGAGTTTGGGCAGCTTTTTCTTCTCTTGGTGCTCCTTCTCAGTGTGCTCCTACATCTACATGGTCCGGGCCAGAAGAGAGGGTCGGGCCTCCTGGGACTGAAGTTACAGACAATAAGGAGCTTCTGTGTGGGTGCGGGGAGCCAAACCTCAATCTTCCCAAGAACAGCAAATGCTCTTAGTTACCGAGTCATCCTCCAGCCCCCCAAACGTTCTTTGGGGGTGAGAGGTGTTTGGTTTTTTAGGTAGGGCCTTGTGTGTGCCACATGGTTGGTTTATGCAATGAAGAGGACTGACCCCAGGGGTTCGTGCATGCCAGGAGAACACTTGGCAGGAGATTACGTGGCCAACTGTGCTGCACCCCAGTCCTGAGTCAGAACTTTCCAAGACTCCCGAACATATGGGCTATTGCTGCTGCTCTTGGCTGCACACTAGAACTTAATGGTAAGCCCCCACTGTTAACACCGCACATTTTTGTCCCAGGTCATGGAGGAATCAAGCTGGTGATTACCAACCAAGTTTCTTCCTGGATGATTAGCTATTATAGCACTTGAAGGTGTTAAGAAGGCTGCCGAGGGGGGAAAAAGTCATCATCAGTCTTACCTAGCTATGAACCCTGTGCACTTCAATAGTGACTGGCATGGCAAGAGATGCCAGTGAGTACAACAGTGGCATAAATGTTATGGGGATAAACTAACTATTTTGTGATACATTTAAGGCCTGAAAAAGAAGAAATGCGTATCTGTTATCGTAAACCTAGCTAAGAACCCCCAACGGAGTAGTTCATAGACCTCAGGGTTGAACCTACTATTATTCTGCTAAATGGACATAGAATCAAGTTGCCCTCTGAACTTGTTCCTCCATGCCCATAGAGTAGTGTGGCTCTCAGAACCCTTTAGAGAAGTTCATTTATGCAGTGGGAGGTAGTTAATAAAGGAACTCACAACTGGTCAAAGCGCAGAGAATGAGTGTCAGTGGAGTGCTTGCTCATCTACAAATGGACATCTATCCCTTCCAGCCTCCCACAGGCTCAGAGAACATCAAGAAAAAGGGGTGGAAAGACTTAGGGGCCACGGGTCCGGGGGGCTGGAGCGAAACAGTAACTTCGGAGCAAGTAAGAACCAATGCACTCAAGAACTCCCAGCAGCTGTGGACGCTTGCGCATGATCAAGCCAGTTATTCTAGCACGGAGGGCTCGGGGGCTCGGGGGCCCTTCACCCTCACGGTGTCGCTTTGGACAACTGATGGCTCCTGGAGGAAAGGGAGTCCGTTTTCTTTAAGGGTGTGGCCCTACAGGGTTACCCACACTTCAGTAGGTAGCCTCACACCCCGGAGAACTTAGGCAGTACAAATTAAACTTGACAGGTTATTAAAAATAAAAATAAATATAAGACATGAAATTGGGGTGGGGATGAATCTGGGAGGAGTTAGGGAAAGGAGTAAGAAGTGAAAAGTCAAAACACATTGTATGAAATTCTCAAGGAATTAATAAAAATTGTCTACTCAAAATACCTTCCTAAGTTAAAAACACAGCACAATATTGTATTAAATAAACTGTGTTTTCTTGCTGGACGTGGTGGCACAAGCCTTTAATACCCAGCATTCGGGAGGCAGAAGCATGCAGATCTCTGAGTCTGAGGCTAGCCTGGTCTACAGAGAGAGTTCCAGGGCAGCCAGGGCAACACAGAGAAACCCTATCTTGAAAAATAAAACAAAAATTTGTGTTTTGTTTTCTTTTCCGTGTTTATTTAGTAACTAGAAAACTGGATAGAAGCCTGGTAAAAGCACCAAGAAAGACAATTTTATAATTATTACAGAGTGAAAACAATCTAGAATTTTGGTAGTGTTTTGATTTAAATATATCCTTCTAAAGTTCATGTGTGGAACATGGCTATACTCTGAGTGTTCAGGAGACTGAGGCAGGAGGATTACTCCAAGATTGAGGCTAGCCTGGGCTACATATAGAGAACTAGGCCAGCTGAGACAGTATGTAATAAGAAACTGTCTTAAAACAACAACAAAAGGTCCATATTTTTAGTTCAGGGATAGAGAGCTTGCCTTGCATGTGTGTCCTGAATTAATTTCTTAGCACTACCAAGTAAAAAAGAAGTGAGTGTGTTATAAGCTTAATCCCCAAGCTAATATGGCAACAATATTAGGTGGGTGGGGCCTTCAGGAGGGAATCAGGATGGATGAGGTCATCAAGCGGCATCTCCATCGTGTCCTCTCTCCATGTGGGCCCTGTGCCATGCTCGCCTGCAGCAAGGCCCTCCCAGGAGCCGAACAGACCCCAGCCTGTGCCAGTGGACCCCGGCCTCCAGAACCACGAGCTAAATAATCCCTATTTTTTTAGTTAACTAACTATCCACTCTGTGCTATTCAGCAACAGCAAACAGCCCAGGATAGAAAGTAAACCTTTGCCAGGTTGTGCATAGCTTCTTTGGGAAATTCTTCTGGCTAACCGGAAGGCACTATCAGACTACGGGAGTGAAAGAATGCAGGCAATTGTTTCATTTAAAGGAATTTAAGTCTGGAACATCATATCACTGTCAAGATATTATGTAAACACTAAGAATGCTTCACTGCTGACACAGAATGTCTTTCTTCATGTGATGGTAACCAATGGTTACTAAGACAACAGAGAAGAAGGTTCTTGGAGTAGCATCCGCTTGAAGAGGCCAGCGATTTCCAGGAGACAACGGGCTTGCGAGGCTTGACTCTCAGTCGGCTGAGAGCAGTGTGAGCAGGGCGTGTCACGTGACATTACCCACTCAGTAATCAGGGCAAGGAAGGAAGCAGGCAGAGAGAAGGTGACTTTATAATTTCAAATCACAGCATCAAAATAACACAGTTTTTAGAAGAAAGAGAAAAATGATTAAAATTTTGCTAACAAAACCAAAAGCACAGATGATGCGGAAGCAGGTGGGATGGATGGCAGCAGAAACCTGTGTTACAGCCTATTGTGCATGAAATAAAAAGGAAAGAGTCGTCAAGCTTGTATTTTTAAGATTACTTAAAAGACAAAACACTAACAGGGGAAAGAAAATCTGTTCCTCTTCAAATTCTTCCCCTCACAATCGCCATCTCCACCCTAAAATTAAAAACCAAGCCAGTAAGAACCAGGGATGAGAACTATAAATACCTGCTGTCAAAGCCGTGGCTGTACTAACGCTACGTTACAGGGGGCCCGCTGAACGGTAGCGCTGCTCAGTTTAAGTCCCGTCCTTTAGGCCAGACTACAGGATAGGACTCAAGGACTGGTCAGCATGTGCAGTGTGGAACCAACCAACACCTGCTCAGGCTTATTTTCTTTGCTTGGGAATCTTCGGCACCTAGACATTGGGAGAATCTGTGTTACAGATTCCCACCATTAGGATGCTCAGTATTATGTATTTACACTGGAATTCTATCGCATGTTTACATTGGGACTCTCTGTATTATATATTTACACTGGAATTCTCTGTATTACATATTTACACTGGAATTCTCTGTATTACATATTTACATTGGGACTCTTTGTATTATATATTTACACTGGGGTTCTCTGTGTTACATATTTAATAACTTTCCCTTCTATAATTATAAAGCCCTGAGCCAAACCTAGGAATGAGCACTAACCAACATGCTGGAAATAACAGATGATTAAACAAAATCACATGACTTGATGTGAAATGTAGTTCTATTAACAGGCATATGTGAACTTAATGTTCAAATTAAGAAAACAGGAACAATATTATAAACTTAAAAGCAAAAATAGGAAACTACACCCAGTTACCCAGGCTTCAATGCTAGTCAGCATTTCTGTGCATAACATTAACAAAAAGAAAGGGCTGCTCCAACCACACAGGATCCTGGGATTCCCAGAATTTTCATGGGCCACACTTTCTATTCTACGGTCAACCAGAACGGGGAGTGGTGAGTCACGGCTAAGGGAACTCAGGCTGAGATAAGATACTTGCACTTTGCCTCAGGGACTGCTTCTACAGGCACTGGCAGACTGGTGGCAAAGGACTCTTCCTCCTCACACACAGGTACTTACTTGTGGGCTCTTTTCTCTCTTTCCCAGGACACTCATGCACAGTCATGTAGGGTTCTTTCTGGTCAGCTCCTTCAGTGTGCATCTACATAATGTCAATGAATTGCTAAGACCCCTGAAAGAGTTTAATATACATCTAGGAAGTGCTTGGATCTGATGAAGTAATTAAAAAACCACGGCAATGGAAGAGTTAAGACTAGAGCAAATATGTTGCTTTTCCCTGTCTTCTGGTTTTCGTTTGTCTGGGATGCTGGAGACCAGCCCATGCTGGACAAGCACTTGGTGCCACAGTCCCAGCTCCTCGCCCATGTTTTGAAAAGTATGTTATACTCAGACTATAAAACAAACTACAGACTGAAAATTCAGAAGACAAGATTTTGAGATAGGGTCTCACTATGAAGCTCTGGCTGAACTGGAACTCTCTTTGTAGACCAGGCCATCCTCAAACACATAATGATCCTCCTGCCTCTGCCTCTCAAGTGCCAGGATTAGAGGCCTGTGAAACCATGTGTGGCTAAGGAAATTTTACACAAAATAATTTACATGGGTTTATTTTGTGGGTGCATGGATGTGTGTTTCACAGTGCTCACGTTGGGGTCAGGAACCAACTTGGGGGGCCTGGTTCTTTCTTGGACCTCAGGTCTTCAGACCTGGCAGCAAGCAACTTTACTCACCAAATTCTCACAGGCTCAGAAATGTTCTCAGTGTTGACCTGAACTCACTGAAATGTGTTCAGACTAGCGTTGTTTGAATCTCAGCTGTGCACTAGAGCTTCTGAACGGTGTGCACATATACACTGAGGAACACTGACAGCTCCTGACTGCTTCTACTAACTGCAGCTGGATTCAGTTCCTCTTTTCAAGGCCACCTTTTCAGGAATTCCACACCTTGTAAACATTGGTGAGAGCTGCTGTGATTCATTTTCCCCCTGCATGTATAAGTGGTTTGGGTCTCTGGGCCTCTCAGGAAATAGCAGGATGAACTGTAGTGGACTATCACAGCTCTTTCGACCCCCGGGGCCGTAACTCACCCAGTGAGTCAACATATTTGCAAATGGTATGCTATACAGGTTTCTGCTTCTGCATACATCTCTTAAATGCACAAGCTTAAAGGATCTTGTGACTTAAAATGAACTAAAAGATGGTCATTAGTGGCTTTCCTGTTCAATAAGAGCTCTGGTTCTGCCAAGTAGATTGTGGCATACATAAGTCGTCCTGGGACTTTCAAGACAAAGCTATAGCTCTAGATGGAATTGAGATGCCTTCCTGTAGGGTTTCTGAAAAATCTATACATATATGTATGTCTATATAATAATGTACATATAAAGGTATATATAGAGAGATGTACGTGTGTGTGTGTGTGTGTGTGTGTGTGTGTGTGTGTGTGTGTGTTTTGTTTTGTTTTTGCTTTTGTTTTTTCTGAGACAAAGTCTCATAGCCCAGGATGGCCTCAAAGTCATTAAAGATGACTTTTAACTTCTGATCTTTCTGCCTCTACTTCCCAAGTGCTGGGATTAGAGATCTGTATCCATGGTTTATCGGGGTTGTGGCCTTGTGTGTGCTAGGCCAGCACACTACCAACGAAGCTATACCACCCCCAGCCATATTTTTAATTTGCTCAATTGTCTTTAATAAAGTAGGAATAACTTCATCATGAATATTGTAGATTTCCTTTGTAATGAGGATAATAAAATTGATAAAGTATACACAGAGATGAGCTCACTAGGGACTCCAAGGCCAAGGCCACATGTATGCTGGGACTCAGTGTCAGTCAGTTCAGTCTCCTTCTCTTAGGAGAAGGCGTTCAAATGGATGCTGATGACTGCCAGATTTCTGACTCAAATCCAAGAATCGCTGTGGTGGGTGGGTTAGACCTGACAGCGATCTTTTTGAAAACAGGACAACAGTTAGGGAACAGTGATGGAGAGTAAACTGGAAGGAAACAGAAGGGAAGAAGCCAAAGGCCAACATGGCTGTGCTGTGCCCAGGGCGGTCAGCTACTACCTGTTCCCACGGTGTGGGTCACCTCAATGCTGGATGATGATACAACTACTCTTTAGTCCCGGACACTGTGCATTCTAATCGTTAAAAATTCAAATGAGGGCTGGTGTTTACTACTCTGAAAACTAACGTCTAGAAGCTTCCAGTAGTTGGTTATAAGGACATAAATAGCTGGGTTTGGTGTTATACACCTTGAATCCCAGCACTGGGGAGGCAGAAGCATCTGCCTCTGTCACAGAAGATCTCTGTGAGTCCCAGGACAATCAGAGCTACACAGTGAGACCCTGTGTCAAAAAGCCAAAAAAAAAATACAGAAATAAAAAAAATGAAAACAGAGCTGTTTCTAGAGTTTAAAGACTATAAAAGTTTTAATTTGTATAAAACTTTCCAATATTAACTACATTAAAACACTGAGTAAAAGACAAAACAGAGTTCTCTAAAGAATAGAAAAAGTTTACCTCTTGTTTTTCCTCATTTGTGTCCACACTAAGTAACGTTGGTATTTTAGATGATTCTGTTTTCTTTGATTCTCTCTTCATCACTTTTATCTGTTTACCTTTTGGAAGAAAATAAAAAGCGATTTGTTGGCCCCGCCTTGAAATTATACTTTCCTCTCAACAAGTTCAGCTCCGTATTCCAGTAGCCACTATGCCCAATTTTGAAGTTAGCTGCAAATGAACTGAGAAGCTGAGTTGTGAGATATGGTCTGATCTCACAAAGGCACGCCTTCTATTTGTACTGAGTGACTCACAAGGCCTCTGTTTTCCAAGGGAAGGAAAGAACTTTTGCTCACACCAGTAAGTTCCATTTTCAAATAAATATGTTTACTTTTATTCCAATATATTTATTCATTTGTTTATCGGTGTGGGCCAGTCCTCTTCTACAGTGTGAGTCCCATGATCAAACTCAGGTCATCAAATGCCTTTACTTGCTAAGGTATCTCACCAGCCCTTCATATAAAGCTTCAGGTTACGATAAATTCTAAGTTTATAAAATCTACCAGATCCCAGGGTGCCCAAAGCATCTCTAACACTGTTAGGCAAATAAATGACCAGGAAAGGTGTATAACCCCAGGTTATATACTACACTAAATTCATCTTCCTCAAATTCTGGCCCAGTATCTCAACATTAAGCTAATAAAATGTTTACCTTTGAAGCTGTCTTTACCTACAAAATTATCTCTATTAATTAATTCCTGACCCTTGCTGGCCATAGTGGAGTATACTTTCAGTCCCAGCGCTCTGTCAGGAAGCAGAGGCAGGCAGATCTCTGTGAGTTCAGGCCAGCCTGGCCTACAGAGTGAGTCCAGGACAGCCAGAGTTACATGGTAGACCCTGACTAAACAAAATCAAAGTCTGGCCCTTTACTTAGCTGCAGAAGAAAAAACATCTTATCAATGAAACTTGTTCAAAGCAATAGACCACGTCCCACAAGGACCACGTGTAAGTTGTCTCACAAGAAGCCCATCGGTTACAGGCGTCATCCGCAGAGCTCTGCGGAGCTGTGCACCACGAGGCACCCACCTTCCATTCCTTTTATCTCCTTTGACTGGATTGTGAACGGCAGTTCAGGAAAATGGAACTCTTTCCTGTTGTTCCTGGGGAAAGTCAGCTTTCTTTTGCTCCCACTTGCCATTTGGTCGCTCTGACCTGTTCGATCACTAAATACACCTTTCTCCATTTGGATCTAGACAAACAAGCACCCATTAGCACGAAGAACTGCGGGAAGCTAACTGTAGAATCTCAAGCGTAGAAGCGCTGGCCTTTTGGATCATGCAAACCAGTTCTGGCGGTTATCTTAATAGTTAAGAAGCAGAATGGAACCAGGTATGGTGGACATGCCTGTAGGCCCAGCACCCGGGAGACAGGCAAAAGGATCTCCAGTTCAAGGCCAGCCTAGGATCCATAGTGAGACCTTCAGAAAGCAAAAGCAAAAACAAACATACAAACCGAAATAAAAAAGCAACACTAAACCCAGAAGCAGGCCAGGGAAGTTTGCCAAGCAAGATTTTTAAGCCACTTACAGTTCTTGATTTTAAGAACCACAATCTTGACTTGTTTTTTTGTTTTAATTTTTGGGTTTTTTATGTTTGTTTTTTTTGCAAGGCAAGGTTTCTCCGTATAACAGCCCTGGTTGTCTTGGAACTCACTGTTGGCCGAGCTGACCTCAAACTAAGAGAAATCCTTCTGCCTCTGCCTCCGGAGCGCTGGGATCAAAGATGTGCACCAGCTCCACTTGGATGTTTTCATTTTTATGTTATTATAAATAATGTTGTGCCTTGAATGTAATGACAAGCAAAAAAAGAAAGACACGGCTAGCATTTCCAGAGCAAGAAAACTACATCTATTTGGCAAGTGTTTTTAATCCATAAAGATATTTCTGGAAGAGAAAAACACAAATCTTGTGATTTGTAAAGGTGGAAGTAAGCATTTGATATAAAGAAATAAGGGGGGACTACAGACAGTTACTGCTCTTGCAAAGGCACTGGGTTCAGTTCGCAGCATCCACATGATGGCTCACAGCCAGGGAATCCAATAACCTCTTTTGGTTCCCACAGGCACCGGTAGGTAATTACATATAAATAAAATAAAGCTAAAATAAATTTTAAAAATAATAAAAAGATAAACGAAAAGATGAAGCCTGAGGGAAAACATGGTCTATTTTCAGAAAGAAAAGAGGGGCTGGTGAATCAATTCTTGGCAGGCACGTGCTTAGCACGTGCAAAGCCTTGGACTTGTCCCAGCACGAGAAAAGAAAGATGGTAGGAGGGAGGAAATTTCTCTTTAAGATTTATTTATTTTATGTGCATTAGTGTTTTGCCCACACATATGTCTGTGTGAGGGTGACAAATCCCTTGGAACCAGAGTTACAGACAACTGGAGTTACAGACAATCTTGAGTTGCCATGTGGGTGCTGGGAATTGAACCTGGATCCTCTGGAAGATTAGATAGTGCTCTGAACTGCTGAGCCATTTCTGCAGCCCTGGGAGGGAATTTTTTAATGAGAGGGAAAAGAAAGGAGGTAATGTTTAAAGGGGTTATATTTTAATGAATTAATTTCTCCACTCCATGTATGTGTGTTCACATTCTTATGTCCATACATGTGTGTGAGGTGTACATGCACACGAGCGTGGAAGCCAGGGGTTCCATCGGGTGTCTTTCTGGATAGCTCTCCACCTTATTTTTGATGACAGGGTTTCTTGTTCCACCTGGAGCTTGCTGATTTGGCTAGACTGGGATGCAGCCAAGCTCTCTGTGACCGGTAGTGTTAGGGCAAGGGGCCTGTAGGACTGCGCCCAGCTTTTTCCATGTGTACTGTGGATCTGGACTCTGACCCTCATGCTCGCTCACCTAGCGCTTCACTGACTGAGACACTTCCCCAGCCAAGAGTTCGCGTTTTAACGACTAGCATCTTGTCTTACTTGTGTGGCACCTGAGTCCTCTTGTCTGCTGTTAGACAGAGTTTGTCCAATAGTTTGTGAAGAAGTGCGTCTCCTTTTTGCTCTTTCAGTTAACCTACTAATTAAAAGTAAATGAGAGGTTATTAGATCCTCCCAGAAATGTGCTTGTTTTAGCTTTAAGAACAGACAAGTTTTAACAGGTGGTCCGGTCTGTAAACACCTATGACACTGGCACTCAAGTGGCTGATGGGGGGATTTTAATTTAAGGACAGCCTGAGCAACATAACCAGACCCTGGCTTATGGAAAAGGAAAGGTTCTACACCATGGTACTGTTTGAATTCCGAGTGTTAACACGTCACTCTTGGTTCTGAAGTTCTGAGAACTCCAGAGACAGGACAGCTTAGGCATGTCCAACTGCTGGGGAAGTTACTTTTGGGGCCCATTTGCTCCCCTGTATCTGTTCTCCACTTGGATCATTTAGCCTCTGGAGTTCTTAACTTTGGGCTTGCCTGACGCTGGCTTACAAGCATGGTTACTGGCAGCGTGGCTTTGGCATCACCTCAAACACTGGGGTCACTGCAGCCTGTGGCCTGATGTACCTCTGGACTGACACAGACACATCTACATCTGGCCTATGTCTACAGACCACTCGTCCTCACAGCACTGCGGGACGGGGAGGAGGCTCTGTAGGGCTTGGCTGCATCCTAAGCAGTCTGCCAGAATCCTGGGGAGGTTGCAGGCAGACCTCAGGTCTTCACCGTTCATCGCCAGTGCCCAGGCTGAGCAGACTCACGATCGGCCTCTCCATCTGCGGCAGAGGCTAAACCTAAAACTGGCCGGAATCACCGTTTCCTACCAGCATACTTTGTACTGAAAGGCTATTTGCTACGAAGGACTGATCTGGACCATTTCTCCATTGAGGGACTCTGCTGCGGGGCAGAAATGAAGCCAGCTTTGCAGTACTGAGAGCTGTGGTTCGATATGGCTCGTCCTCCAGCGGCCCACACGCTGGAAGCTTGTTCTGGGGGGGCTGGTGTTGAGAGGGGTGGAGCCTCTAAGTGGGGAGGACTCTCAGGAAGGAGGTGACTGAAGCTCAAGAATGATTGATGACTTCTTCCTTACCAGGCATTCTTGCACTTGAAGGGTGTTCCGTAAAAGAGAGTCTTTATAAAGGGCCCTGTCGCCTCCCCCGAAATCTCTCTCCCTGGTTGGCACACGTGTTACTCCAACATGTGGTCGGTTTCTTGCCTCCTCCTCTGATTCTGCTGTGACACAGCCAAGGAGCCCTCGCCAGAGCAGTGGTACCATGCTGTGATACCGTGCTGTGGTACCAGCCACTACGGCCATGGGCCAAACAGACGTCTTTTCTTTATAAAGTATCCTAGTCTCAGTTATGTTGTCATAGCAATACTAAGCAGACTAGCACATCAAGGCACATGGGTGCCAAAACTTAAGCCAAATCACCCCTTTTCTCTTCAAATAGAAAATATTTTTCTTTTAAAAATCTATTCCAGGCTCAGCAGTTGAGAGTGAGTACCGTCCAGGTGGAGGACCTGGGTTCAGTTCCTGGCACCCACACTGGGTGGCTCACAACTGCCTGTAACTCCAGCTCCAGGGGCTCTGATGCCCTGTGGCCTCCCACAGACACTGACTGAGTGTGGTGTTGCACACACACATACAGGGACGCATACGGACATAAAACAAGTCACTATTTTTAAAGCTATCCCAAAGATACCAGTGAACGCCTAAACGCCAAAGCTGCCTGCGGTGCTGCACATCTGTAATCCCATCACTGGAGGGCTGAGGCTGGCAGACCATGTGTGCGAGGCCAGCTTGGGTTACAAAGCAAGTTCCAGGCTCATCTGGGCGCTGTGGCACTCTGTTGCCAAAACTCAATCAATCAATCAATGAATACCTATACAGCTAAGAAAAAAGCTTCTCACGGAACATTCCCAAGAAACCGCTCATCGAATGCCTTGCTGCACGGTTAGAATTCCAACAGATCTTTCTGCAAGTCAGTCTACACTGACCTTCTAGAAGTCACCCTGAAATGTCATCGTACAGTAGGCCTCCTCTCGCTCCAGCTCACCGTGCATTGGAGTGGGAGGAGTTTGAGCTGAGGTGTGCAGCCATCAGATTACTGCTCGTCAGGTTGATGGGTGGCATGGTCATACACCCTCCAGGGTGGGGGTCTTCTGTGACACCAGTGGAGCTGGTGCTGGCATGGACAGGGTTTGGCAGCTCAGTGACAGAAGGCTTCCTATCCTGAGACAAGGCGTGTGTGTTACCGGCTGTGCCCTGTTGGTGGTGGTTGCCTTCGCACTCTGTCTTTTTCGGGTCTGGGACATCTCCTTTCCCTCCTTTGACTTTAATGACTCTGACTTTGGTGTCCTTGGGCCTCTTGTCTTTGTCCGTTTCCTGGAATAGGTATGTCGAGAGTCATGAGAGCGGCTGTTGTCATTACACCTAACTGTGACGCAGCAACACACACTGAAACAGAAAGCAAGGAGGGGCTCACCTTTCCACACACTGATGTGTTTCCATACAGTGTGTTGGTAAAAACTGGTTTTCTCTCATCTCTCACAGGTTCATTTTCTTTAAAATTCTCTCTTGGCTTTATGAATGAATTTAGCTTTGCTTCTTGTAATAATTTAGCTCTCAGCTCTGGTATGAATCTGATGAAGCAAGCAATATTAACCAATCATCTTTTCTATATGGTTTATTTTAATAGAACCATTCAATCAAGGATTAAAAATGATATATAATTATAACTGATACAAAGAGATGGCACTATTTGGTATGTATATGTGTGTGACAAGATATCACTGTGTAGCCCAAGTTGGTATCAAGCATAAAATCCTCCTGCCTCAGCTTCCTGGGTGCCAGGCTGACAGGCGTTCCCATATCTGGTCAAGATGGTATAAATATTCACTTAACAATAATTGTGTGCTAGCAGCAGGTCTTTCATGCGTTTTGCTGTGGAAGTCTTCCACATAAAACTTGCAAAACAGACGTACACTAGATTCCCTTTGAGGTGTGAATTTAATGAAATGTCAGGTTGGGTTTTGATACAAAAGCTGTTCCTCTCTTTAGACTGACACAGAGTCTGAGTCCCAGCAGGCCTTTGAGGTAGCTCACATCTCCCTGCAACTCCACCTCTAGGGGATCTGTCCTTGTGCTAACTCCCGCAGGCACCCACACACATGTGCGTGCACACGTAAATAAAAATAAATCATCTAAGAGCAAATGAAACAAATCCTTAAAAAGTACCGTTCTCATACTGAATATGGCCTGGTCTGAGGTAAGACTACAGTCCTGGAACGGGACTTAGGTTCGCTGTCACAACCATAGAACCTTGGGACGATGCTGGCTGCAAATACCTGCACTAAGTCTCCCCCTCGTCACAAGCCAGCCTCCCATGTACCCGATTAACCCCTGACAGTAACTCCGTCAGGTTTCTGTTAACGTGAATTTTTGGCTTGTAATATTATTCTCTCTGGTGATTCCCCTTCTGTGTGTCTGCTGTTCTGAGACCCTGGGAAGGCCACGCGTGCTCACCTCTCGATAAATCCGTCTCTAGTAAAGTAATCGTGCTGCAGAAGGTCAGTAGACGATGTCCGATCAGCAGGATCAATTTGTAGACAAGCCTAGAAAAGAAAAAAACCTAATAAAAGGTGAGCTTTTGGCTCTGCCTCTAAAATTAAGGCTTTAACCAGGTAAAAAACTCACTTGACGCATGACAAAGTAATTACCCAGAGCTAATTACCAGAGGCTGTAAACAGGCAGATTTCTAACAGTAAGTTCTGACCATTTAGATACCTAAAAAATTTACTTTTTCAACTTCTGAAAGTTACTGTTTTGTGTGACATGGGCACGTGCATGCCACAGGCACACAGGCAGGCTGGAGAGCAACTGGCTTCTCTCTTGCCGCCTTGTCCGACCTGGAGATTGAATTCGGGCCAATAGCCTGCAGAAAAGTGCCTCTACCAGCTGTCATCTCACTGGCCAGCGAAACTTTTATTACAGGTTAAAAGTTCTATGGTTCTAGCCAAAATAAAATCAGCCTGATTCTGCTGTAATTGACCGAAATTTGGGAACTAAGGGTACAGTTTAGAGGTGAAGTACCAGCCTACCACATGCGAGGCTCTGGGTTCAATCCCTAGCATCTCTCTCTCTCTCACGCACAAGTTATAATAAAAGCATAAAGTTGCATTGGGCTAATAGAAATAGTTTGGTTTGTTTTGCTCCTTCTGTCAGCCCTGTTTGGTGAAGAGCTCACGGGTGAAGTCAGAAGACAACACTGTGGAGTTGGTCCTCTCTCTCCACCTTTATGTGGGTTCCCGGGAAGAAATTTAGGACCGCAACAAGCACTTTGTCTTGCTGCCCCATCTTGCTGGCTCTTGCCTAAGACCTTACTTACATAGAAGGACCAGATTTAAAATATGAAAAGATGCCTCTGCTATCTTCAAAATGCACAGTGTGAACTAACAGTCCTCAGCTCTGCTGCCCAGCGGTGCACACAGGGTTAGAGGTGGTGTCCTTGAGGGGGGTGCCGGGTACATGGTTTGTTGTTTGGGTTTGGATTTTGTTTGTTTGTTTGTTTGTTTTTTGTTTTAGATAGTGTTTCTCTGTGTAGTCTTGGCTGTTCTGGAACTCACTCTATAGATAAGACTGGCCTCGAACTCAAGAGATCCACCAGCGTCTGCCTCCCAAGTGCTGGGATTAAACCCCCACCTGGCTGTTACATGTTTTTTTTGTTTGTTTGTTTGTTTGGTTGGTTGTTTGGTTGGTTTGTTTTATTACAATAGAAATTCACAAAGTGAAACTGAATGTGTACGTTTGTGTGGTGTATGTGTGAGCTCATGTGTGCAGCTGTGTGGAGGCCGATGCTGGTATTTCCCTCCATCACTCCCCACCTTACGTTTCTGAGATCGTTTCTCACTGAACCAGTAGCTCACCAACTCAGCACATGGCTGGCAGCAAGCCTGGGAATCCTCCTGTCCCCACCTTCTCAACACTGAGGTTGCTGGCGCACACCACTGTCCTAGCTGTTTACACAGGTTCAGGTTCCCATGTCCCCATGTCCCCATGTCCCCATGTCCCCAGGCAAACGACTGCCAGCTTAAGCCAAGAGATATTTTTTAAAAGACACTTCCTTACACTTGTTCTAAAATTTCAGAATGTTTCTTTTAAGAATTATACATGGGGACTGGAGAGACAGCTCAGTGATTAAAGGCCGGGCACGATGGTGACAGCGCAATCTTTAATCCCAGCACCCTGAAGGCAGAGGCGGTGAATAATTCTGCTGGGGACTTCAACTGCAGAAGGGGACCTGTGGTCAGCTATACATATGAAATAAAAAAAAAACAAAAAAACAAAAAAAAAAAAAACAAGCTGTCTATTAGAAACAAGGACTTGGAGCTCTGTGAGTTCAAGGCCAGGGGCCTGGTCTACAAAGCAAGTCCAGGACAGCTAAGGTTATACAAAGAAAAAGAGAGAAAGGAAGGAAAGAAAAGAAAAAAGAACTTTCCTATGATCATACAACCCTCATCTAGAAATATGTACCTTCCCTCTTCCTGGTATAGGAACCAACTGGTTAGAGAAATAAAATAAGATATGCTATCTACCTTAAATACAATTTAAAACTTAAAATAATGAATCAAGGGCTAGGGAGCTAGTTCAGTTGATAAAGTATCACGTGAGCTAGAGGACCCGAGTTCAAATGCTATCGTTGCACACGTCTGTAACCTAACACCAGTGAGGGTGACAGCAGTGGATGGAAGCTCACTGGCCAACAGCTTTCGGTTTACTGAAAGGGATATCTCCCTCTATTTTCCTTCTCTCCCTCTCTGCTTCCTCCCCATTCTGGGGATTGAACCCAGAACCGTATGCCTGTTAAGTATGCATTTGATATCACCAAGCTATAACCCAAAAAGAGATTCTGTCTAAACAGCAACAATAAAACAAGGAGAGACTCAAGAGAAGATGCCCGACATCAACTCCCAGCTTCTAGGAATACATGCATCCAAGATGCACCTACGTGCACGCATACCCAAACTATCAAGCAATACGCTTACGCAACCCCCACACACAAACCTCTTAAGATGTTTTGTTTTCTCCAAATTGAGGTGAATTTTTGGTATGTTCAAATGGCCACTGCCAACAGACGTCTCTGTTGAAAGTTAGGATGGTACAGGCAAGAACAGGTAGACCAGATGCCGGAGATGGTGATGAACACGGAAGTCCTTCACGTGTTCCTAGTCTATCCCTCAGGATCTTACATTCTAATCTCTCTCTCTCTTAATTTCTATGTAATTTATAATGTGTTAACATCACTCTGCGGGTCTTTCTGGAATCTCTCTCAAGCAACATTTTAGAACTGTACTGTTGCAGGGGAGTGCTTGCCCAGCTGTGGGGTCCATCTCTAACCCTAAGAGATGAGAAGAGCCCATGTTATCATGATTTCCATAGCTCCTTGGCCATCCTTAACATACATGAACTATATCTGCCAGCAGTCCGTTGAGCTTCGGGTATTTCTTCCTTGCGTTTTTCGGGTGCTGAACTTGCGGAAGAACCACCCCGGCAAAGATGGGGCTCTTAGAATAGATATTGTGCAGGTGCGGGGTCAGGTTGCCTGAAATGAGACAAGCGCCCGAGTCATGAAGCTGCCCTCAGTACAAGTCCCATGCCACCCGCCCTTAGCTACGGGTCTGGGGACAAGGAAGAGTACAAGTTTTCATTTTACAGTCGAGAAAAGAGCTAAATATGTCATAAAAGCAGAGGTTCTAGGCTAGAGACACAGCCCTGTAGTAGAACGCTTGTGTAGCAAGTGTGAGGCCCTCCATAAAAAAAAAAAAAAAAAAAAAGGAAGTTTTAAAAACTGAGGTCTCCTCCAGTGAGCTGGAGCAAAATACAAATACATACAGCCATAAGGGTCCTTCCCTGACCCAAACTCTAGGACATAATATAGAATTACCAACAAAACACTAACATTTGACACATTCCTTTATCGGTTTAGTTGTCAAGTGGTCATCAGCCTTACAGATCAAGACCTTACTCAAAACAGCTAAAACAGCAAAGTAACTCAGAAGCTAGAGAAGAGTATCATGAGGAGCAGTGCTTCTCAGCCTTCCTAACGTGGTGCCCTTTAACACAGTTCCTCCTGGTGTGGCGCTATGAGATCCCCAAAGGGGTCATGACCCGCAGGTTGAGAGCCGCTGGTACAGAAGAAAGACGACCAGACGGCAGCCACAGTGTGCAAAGGACTGTGAATGTGAATGGAGCTGAGTAGACTCTAGCACCTTTCACCACAGCTAGTAATGCGCCACGGAGCACATCTCTTCCTCATTTACGGCCCGGTATCCTCTGTGAAATGAGAGGGCCACTGTTGTCACTTCCAAGCTCTCTTCTAACACAGTCTCAGAACAGGACTTTTTAAAAGGCACATAAAGGAGACAGGTGCAGTGATGCACTCCTGTGATCCTGGCACTCAGGGAGGCAGAGGCAGGCGGATCTCTGTGAGTTCGAGGCCAGCCTGGTCTACAAAGAGAGTCCAGGACAGCCAAGGCTATACAGAGAAACCCTGTCTCGAAAAATTCAAGAAAAATAAAAATAAAAAAGGCACATAAAGGGCTGGGGAGATGGTTCAGGGGGTAAGAACACTTGCTGTTGTTGCAGAGGATCCAGGTTCAAATCCCAGCACCCACACGATGGCTCACTCCAGTGCGGGGGTGAGGGTGGGGGCTTTGACACCTTTTTCTGTTACACACACTTGTGGTGCGCAGACAAAATACCCATACATATAAGTTAAAATAAACTTTTTTTAAAAGGCATATAGAGTATGGTGCTTCAAAGCTCTGACTTTTATTAATCTTAAATCCTCTTTAATCAATGTTAATCCAGGTTTTACTGCTTTAATGACTGTTCATAGTACCCTCTTCCTCAGGATCCTGCAGTTACATGTTTATGGAGAGTTCCCCAGCACGCTTGAGGCTCCTCAAGCCCCTCCTTCAGATTGAATACCTTGTGTAAGGCTAACAGGCAAAATGATCAGGAGGTTGTGGTGATCAGTGTTGGTGGTCAGCCACTGGGAGGTAGCCTCTGGGAGTGCCCTGGGGAAATGACCTTGATTGCATTATTTGGCCTCCTACAGTGGATGGCACTACTCAGTGGCTGGCTCCAGGACTGCAAACATGGAGGAAGGGAGCCCAGCAACGGA
>NW_026587032.1:683369-698369 GCF_907164565.1 Psammomys obesus | reverse complement strand
TTTCAGCTTGGTCTCATCTTGTTTATCTTTGCTTTATAGATGTGCTTTGTGTTCATCTCACATACAAAACAAGCGAACAAACAAAATACCACCTTTGTCCCACCAGTGTCAGGGAGCTGTTTTCCGCATCGTGTACCCTGTCCACAATGTAGCCAAGGTTGATGCTGAATTTCTGATCCTCCTGCTTCTGCCTCCCAAGTGCTGGGATTTTAGGGGTGTGCCACGCGACCACATTCACACTTGATCTGCAGATCAAGCCCAGCCACATTCACACTTGATCTGCAGATCAAGCCCAGAGCTGCAGGCAAATATTCTACCAACTAAGCCACATTGCCCAGTTCATAAATTGCACCTGAAAATTCTGATTTCGGATTATTTGTTGCTAATGCATAGAAAAACGATAAGATTTGGGAATGTTCATTTTGTATCCTACAACAAGAAAATTTGCTGTGAGAATTCTCTATGTAAATGAACAAGTTATGTGTGAATAGACAGTGTACTTCACTTAAGTCAAAAATGCTGCCATGTCATCGCTACAATAGCTACAATAAAAGTGACGGTCACAGGGCTGGAACACAGCCCCACGGTGCAGGCTTCACCCAGCATGCAGGAGACCATGTGTCAGAGATCCAGCAACAAAACCCAAAAATGATAATGTCACTTTGGAAAACAACTTGGCAGCTTCTTTAAAACAGCAACCACCACCAAAATAAATAAAACAAAGCTTTATGACAGCAGGATTCATAAAGCCTAAACTAGAAGTAAGATAAATGTCCACCAGCCTGTGTATGCTGTATCAGCATCTGACAGAATGAAGGGCCAATGCATGTCCCGATGAAGCTGACTCCGGGAACTCTGTACAAAGCTGGAGAAAGCCATATGTAAGGCTGCTCACTGTATGATTTCATTTATAAGAAATTTCTCGAAAAGGCCTATCCATAAACACAAAGCAAGTTAGTTATTGACTGCCTGGAGCTTAGGGATGAGTCCAGAGAGAAATAGAAAACACTGATTTCTATAATTGTCTCATTATTTTAAATGTCCCATTTGTAACAAAAATTTAGGAGCAAAAAAAAAAAGCTCAGGAAACAGTACTCCGTAACTCAGTAGATAGGTTCCCAGCAAGCCAACGCTGTACTTTCTGAACAGCCTTTAAGTCAGCTTATTTATTCCTTTTGTTAGCGTATAGCGCAGGTGTAGAACAGTGGGTGTCAGGACATTCTTTTGTTTTCTGAGACAGGGTCTTACTTTGACGAGCTGGCTGTCCTGAAATTCACTACAAGGACCAGGTGGAGGTCTGCCTGCTGCTGCCTCCCAAACATGGGAGCTGAAGGTGAGAATCGCCACGTGTGGCCCGTGACACTGTGTTAAAATGGCGTTCCTTTATTTAGTGTGTGTGTGTGTGTGTGTGTGTGTGTGTGTGTGAGAGAGAGAGAGAGAGAGAGAGAGAGAGAGAGAGGAGAGGAGAGGACAGCAGAGTCATGTGCAGCAAGCATAGCTAGCCACTGAGACTTTTCTTTCTTTTTTTTTCCTTCAAGACAGGGTTTCTCTGTGTAACTGTGGCTGTCCTGGAACTCACTCGGTAGACCAGGCTGCCTTTGAACTCACAGAGTTCCACCTGTCTCTGCCTCCAGAGTGCTGAGATTAAAGGCGTGTGCCACCACCTCCCGGCTGACTTTTCTTTTAAAATGTTTATACACTTTATTTTGTGTGCGTGTGTGTGCATGCTGGAAAAAAAACAAAAACAAAAAACCTCCCATCCAGGGTAACTGTACGATCACGTCTGCTTCCTAGTCCCTAAAGCTGACTTCATTAATGCCACTCTGTGAGGTGCCCGCTCAGGTTGACTTCCACCTTACAGTGGCAGCCTGTGCACATGTCACTTGTCTAATGAATTCCTAGCTGCATTTCAAAACCAGATACGTTAGCTGTACCTCATCTTCAGACTCCTAGTTTGGCTCACACTCCATGCTGGCACAATTCATTACAGTTTCCTGGTACCTGGAGTGTGTGTGTGTGGGGGGGGAATCACCTTCCATCTAATGGCCTATTTGGTAGTAAAGTGAGTGAGGTGAGGTTTGTCATTTTACAGACAAGAAAGGGAAGCTTAAGGAGACTGAATCTTGCCAAGCATTGTGGGACACATCTTTAGTCCTTACACTCTGGAGGCAGAGGCAGGCAGATCTCTGTGAGTTTGAGGCCGGCCTGGTCTACAGAGTCAGTTCTCAGGCAGTCAGAACTATGTGAGAGACCCTGCCTCAAAGTAAACAAGCAAAACAAAGAATGTTACATCTCCAGGATGTCAGCTCTAGACCCACAAATCGTGTGAGTTTTCAGAGATAACTTGTGGTGAAAACAGTGATTTCAGAGACTGTACATGCCGCTTCATTCTGGGACAGGGTCTCATCATGCAGCCCTGGCTGGCCTGCCTTGGCCTGCTAAGTGCAAATGTGCATCTTAGGCCCAGCTCTCCGTGCTCCTGACGACCTCGTAACTGCCTCCTGTTGGATCTCGCTGGCAAGGGCATTACTACACTAATTCCAACTGCTATCAAAATAGTTTTCAAAGCCATGAAGTATGAGGCATTATTAGGAAGCCAAAGCAGGAGAAGCTATCTGAGAAACCCTGGGGTATCCAGTTGTACTGTTGTCAACTACTTAACAAAATGATCTCTGAAACGCAACCCAGTGGCTCACACTATGATTCTAGTACTCTGAAGGCTCCAGCAGAAGGATCTGGAACTTGAGACACATGCTGTGTTTGGGGTTAGCCTGGGATACCTACTAAGAACCTTGTCTCAAAAACAAACAAACAAACAAAAAAACATAATAAAGTAAAACAAGCCTAATGGTGGTAGCGATCAGCTTTAACCCCAGCAGGAGGCAGAGGCAGGTGGATTTCTGAGTTTGTGGCCAGCTTGGCCAGGACTTGTTCCAGGACAGCCAGGGCTACACAGAGAAATCCTGTCTCAAAAATCCAATAAATAAATAAATAGTAAAATAAAACAGTTTTTAAAGATTTTACTACTTTTTCCTAGAAATGTAATTTATCGCTATTTCCTGACTGTATGTACTTTTCCAGAAAGTACAGCCATCTGAAAAAATAAAGTGTCACAAAAAAACTGAGCTAGACTGGGCTTGGTGGCACACGCCTTTAATCCCCGCATCCCGGCATCAAAGCAGGAAGGACTCCATGAATTAAAGGCCAGCCTGCTCTACACAGCAGGTTTCAGGACAGCCAGGACTAGACAGAGACATCACGTCTCAAAAAACTGCTGAGGTATGTTACTACTTAAATACTACTGATGTCAGAACTAGAAATCAGAACAGTTAGGCCTTTTTCTCCAGTTTTTTTACAGGCTGAGTGATGGGACACTTTGCTCTACCTTCTTCCCACTGACCTGCCATTCCCTGGCCAAACATCCACCTCCTGACCCCAAACTTCCCTTCATTTAAGGGAGCCTCCATGAAAGCACAGCTCTGATTTGCAAACTTTTCATGCATTTTCTCAGAGATGGTCCTCCGTTTACTGGTGATTCCTTTAAACCAAATCACTGATGCTACTTTCAGCATCTGCCTTTGGTTAGATACGAAGGATCCCCTGCAAAAAGGCTCACTGAAGGGTCTATCTCCGCTGCTGCTCCTGTCGGGGGTGGCCCAGAGATCTGTAGGCAACTGTCCAGCTGGAGGAAGTGGGGCACTGGGGCATGTCCTTAGGGGAATATACCTTGTCTGGGACCCTTTCTCTTTTTGGTCCCTTTTCTACCACGAGACTAGCCCACTGCCCTGTGCTCCTGCAGCCGTGATGCTCGAAGAGAATTATGGGCTGAAACCTCTAAAATCGTGAGGCAACACAAATAATCCCTCCCTTTAAGTTATCCTCACAGTAGTTTGGTCGCAGCTTATGGGAAACCGGTGGCGCCTCGGACTCAATCTACCTTATAGTTACAGTTACTTAGTACTCGATAAATGCTTTTGGGTTCTGCAAATAAACTGAAAGGCAAGACCCCCCCCCCTTCCTGTTTTCAGGATGTCTGTTAGTGTGCAGAGAAAATGTTAACAGCCTTCATAAAATCAGAACTATTCAAATGGCACTTGCGAGGCATACTGGCCCAGCCGGGCTCGTTCTGAGGCACTTACATTATTATTGTGCAGGTAGTCGATGGCGCGAAGGATCTGGAACAGGTACTTTCTCAGTCGCTTACTCTCTAGTCCGTGACAGTAATGCTGTAATTCATCTAAGACTGTGTGGTCAATAAACTCAAACACCAAATGAATTTTCTTTTTTTGTTTAAAAACATCAATCAGATTGACCAGGTTTTCGTGCCGAAATTGCTATTGACAAAAAGAAACAAGAGTTGTATGTAAAACTATTGCAAACAGTAATTCATGCAGACACCTATAAATTTTTTGAAAAGAAACGAAAACAGCTTCCTTCAGTTTTTGTGGAAAGATCTCAACTGATCTGGCATGTTCTCAATGTGTCAGCGTTACCGTTAAGTGATTTCTTGCTCTCTGTGGAAAAAGGTGAGACATGTTGCCATCTGATGGCTAATTAAAATAATTTAGACCTAATGTACCACAAAGCAATGAGAAATGTTTTGCTATATTTTAATTTGGTTTATACTTAACACATGAAATTTAAAAGGACTTTATGGCGGGGGGGATGGTGGCATGGGCCTTTACTCCTGGTAATTGGGAGGCAGAGGCAGGCCAATCTCTGTGAGTTCAATGCCAGCCTGGTCTACATAGGGAGTTCCAGGGACCCAGTCTCAAACAAACACACACACACACACACACACACACACAAACCAACTAAAATAAAATGGGCCCTGTTTCATGTTGCTTATTTTTGTAGTTGTTCTTATTTTGACTTTTAGAGACAAGTGTATTCCAGGCTACCTAGAACTCAACACCTTTCTATTTCAGCCTCTGGAAGGCCAAGTGCTGGGATTACAGATATAAGACACCACATTCAAACTGCAGTTGCTTTGTTTTCTGGAAACAGAACTTGGGATCACCTCATTATATTTAGCCTCTAAGGTCCTTGTGTTTTCAAATGAGCATGGACTTTTCCATTCTTCAGTCTGTGTGAGAGTGTTGGTCTGCATGTATACATGTGATTCATGTGCTTGCCTTGTCCCCACAGACACCAGCAGAGGGTGATGTCGCACCCCTGCAACTGGAGTTAAGGACGGTTGTGAACCACCACACCGGTGCTGGGAACCGAACCCAGGTCCTCTGCAAGAACAAGTGCTCTTAACCACTGAGCATCTCTCCAGTTCAAGCACAGACTTCAACATCATTAAGATGTGCTATAAATTTATACAACTTATTCCCTAGTTTTGGTCTTAAACTCTATATAGAATAAATCATAAGTTATAGAGGTCATTTATGAGTCCACTTGATGATCAAGAATATCAAAATGTTTAAGAAACCCTCAAACATGTGAAGTAATTTATAACCCTAGAAATGATATAAATATGCAAATATTTATGGTACTTTTATTCACTGTCTACTGTATAATTCTACTAAACAACAAAATACCCTTTTTCTCGGCTACTCGGGAAGCTGAAACAGGAAGATGAGTCTGAGGCCAGCCTAGGCAACACAATGAGACCCTCATTTCATATAAACAAAAATTAAATAAGCAATTTTCAAAACAAAAAATATTTTTGTACCGGTATCAACCATGGTCAAAAAAAATTTTAAGGAGCTGGAAAGATGGCTAATCACAGACAAGCCAGGTGCGGCAGTGGGCACCTGTACCTAGCACCGAGTGAGGTAGAGATGGGTGGACGGAGAGGGCGGCTCACTGCTCAGCCAGTCTGCTTAGTCATTGGGCTCCAGAGTCAGTGAGAGACCCTGGGTCAAAAACACAAGGTAGAGGGCCAGGAATCAGACGCCTGACCTCTGACCTCCAGGGACACATGCACGCCTAAACATACACATATACACTCCACACAAACACACACAAAATAAATGCTATTAAATATTTAAAAAGAATTTTAAAATGACAGAAAATTACTGTGTGTCAGCACAGGAAACAAATGAAGCTTAATATTTTATGTACCTTTTGTTTTTAAACCAATGATCCCCACTGCAATCAATTCTAAAATATTTAACCATTTTTAAATTAATGAAAATATTTATTAATTTGGATAAAAATGTATCTATTTTTAGTATTAGATTCACTAGCAAACTATAATATTTGTTGTTGTTGTTTTAGAGACAGGGTTTCCCTGTGTAATAGCCCTGGCTGTCCTGGACTCGCTTTGTAGAAAAGGCTGGCCTCGAACTCACTCACAGAAATCTACCTGCCTCTTCCTCCCTAGTGCTGGGATTAAAAAAGTGCACCACCACACCTGGCACAAACTATAATTTTTTAAGTTGCTCTTATTCTAGTTTTCTACTTCCCTGTGACAGAGACCAAAGTCCTTGAAACATGACTAGTAGAAAACTGTGCCAAAATACAATGCCAGATCCCTTCATCTTTGCTCTCAGTTTTGCTGTTTAGCAAAAAGCCCCAGTGCGGTGCTGAGGCAATGAAACACTGGCAACAGTGAAGAGACAGTGAGGGCTGCCGTGCTCTAGAACACCACATGAGTGGCCCGCCTAGGAAAACTGCTGGCTTTCCGTCCAGTCTTTGTTTTATTTTATATTTTATAGGTATATTTATTTTATGTGTGTGGAACTGGAGTTTAAGATGATTGTGAGCCACCATATGGGTGCTGGAAATCAAACCCAGCTTTTCTGCAAGATCAAGTGCTTTTAACAGCTGAGCCATCTCGCCAGCCCTCAGTCTATTTTACAGCAGTGGAGGCAGTGAGAAAGCAGTCAGAACAGCAGGAAGCCAGGTGGTGGCGCACACCTTCGATCCCAGCACCTGGGAGGCAGAGGCAGGTGAATGTTTGGGTTGGAGGCCAGCCTGGTCTACAGTGAGTTGCAGCATGGCAAGGATACCCAGGGAAACAGTAGGAAAGTTAATTTTATTTATTTATTTTAAGATTTACTTATTTGTGCCTGCAGGCCAGAAGAGGGCACCAGATCTCATCACTATAGATAGTTATGAGCCACCATGTGGTTGCTGGGAATTGAACTCAGGACCTCAGGAAGAGCAGCCAGTGCTCTTATCTCCCCAGCCCCAAGGGAAGTTAACTTTGAATGTATTTAATTATATTTTTTTTTCTATTACCAGACATGTCCATAGATATTCTAACTGCTCTATCAGTAATTTAATCAGATTCTAAAATGTAGTTAAAATTGAGTTATTTGGACAATCATTTTAGGTTAAGAATATTAACAAATACAAGGAATCTCTTATTAGATTATGTTAAATTGAAAAGTAGGGTGTGGTGGCACCTGCCTGTAATCCCAGGGCTCCAGGATCGGAGGCAGAAGAAGGAAGAGTTAGAAGCCAGCCTGGCCTACACAGAGTCCCAGGCTAGTCTGGACTACGAAGTAAAATTTTGTGTAGAAAGAAGGAAGGGGATGCCTGGAGAGATGAAGCAGTGATTAAGAGCACTGGCTGCTCTTCCAGAGGACTCTCAGATTTATTCACTATGTTATGTATATGAGTTTACTTTCATGTATATCCATACACCAGATGCATGCTTGATGTCCAGGGAAGTCAGAAGAGAAAATCAGATCCCACTCTAGGAACTGAACCCAGGTCCTCTGGAAAAGACATAAATGATCTTAACTGTGAGTCAACTCTCCAGCCCCCAGGGTTCTGGTCACTGAACCCACAGGCTCACAGTCATCTGGAAATCCATTTTCAGGGACTATGACACCCTCTTCTGGCCTCTTTGGGCACTGCATAAACACAGCACAAAGTCGTACATGCAGGCAAAACACCCATACACATAATGCAAAACTTTTTTAAGTCTAAAAAGGTTTTAAAGAAAGGCAGGGAGGGAAAGCAACTGGGCCAGCCCACAGGAAGTGAGAGTAGTTGAAAGTATCTTGCTAATGGCATCACATACCTATTAAAGGCATTCATTAGGCAGAGGTAGGCAGATCTCTCTCTGTAAGTTAGAGGTTGGTCTGTCCTATACACAAGTTCCAGGGCACCTAGCACTACATAGTGAGACCTGTCTTTAAAAACAAAACAAAAAAAAAAAAATGTTTTCATCTTCGTTTTCTTGTCACTATTGGTTACTTTTAAAAAAATTAAACAGGGGCTGAAGCTAGTGTAGAGTTGGTAGAGTACTGTCTAGCATGCATGAAACGCTGGGTTTGATCCCTGGCACCACATAAAACTGGGTGTGTGGATGGCTCAGAGGGTAAAGGCACTTGCTGTCAAGCCTGACGGGAGTTCAGTCCTTGAGAGCCTTCCAATTTCTGCAAGTTACCCTGTGTCCTCTACATGTGTGCTGTTGCTGTGTGTGTGTGCGTGCGTGTGCGCACACACACACACAGACACACACAGTGGTAAAATGGAATTTAAAAATGTAACGGAAACAAGCATGGTGTTGCATGCAACCTCAGCACTGGGGAGGGGTGGAGGCAGGGTGCTCAGATGTTCAAAGCCATTACCTCCTAATTTGATTTCTCATCTAAGGAGCACAAATTGCCTGACAGTGTTTCATTTCATCGGGCAGGGACTGGTGTCTCTCAAAGTACAAAATCATAGTATCTTTACTAACCTTTAATTTCCCTTCACACAGTCTAGAAAGAGAGCAGCTCTGACTGTCCACAGGTGCTAGCATGGTATTCTATTTAGAACCAAACCAGATTCATATTACCTAACACAGATAAAAAGAAAACAAAATATTTTGTACCAGATAAAGATGGGCAAGAATAGCTGTACTCTTCACCACATGAGACACCTAGACTCCACTCTCAAGGCAAGAAACCTCAGTGCACCTAGATAGAGTAAATAGAGCATTTGTATTTGGAGGCTTCTTTTTCAGCTTCAGTCTCTAGTTTTGGTCCCGGACTCCAAGGAGTGTTCACTCACTTCTCACCTCCTCAGTTCTTTGCCCAAGTAGACCTAGCACACCTGCAGGGTCCTGATCTCTCCTGATGCTGCTGCTATTTTAGAAGCCTAATAACCTCTAGTTAATATTCCTGTCACCTCCAAGTGACCAAAGTCATCTAAAACCGGGCTGGTTCTCAGCTTCCCATCCAGCTGCGGCATTCTCTGACTCCTGTCTATGCTTCTACACTCTCCCACGTCTCCTGCAATACAGCATTTTAACTCTACATCCATTCACACTGCTGAAATCTAAAAAAGGCCTCATGGTGTTAGCCCAATTTCCGAATTAAATGCTCATCAGACCCCCTTAGTTCTCAGTCTTCTAACGCATTCTACAGACCACTGCTAGATTAATACTTAACAGGGAATTTTTTACAATTAACTCAAATCTTGACTTTCCATCTCTCTTTTGTTTGTTTTTGTTTTTAAGAGACAGGGTTTCTGTATAGCCTTGGTCACTTTCCAGCTCTTAAGAAAATCAGGGTTGTGTTATTGAGATGGTGTCATGTATCCCAAGCTGGCTCGGAACTCAACACGTAGCAAAGGATGGTGATAGGACTGCATACACTAAATTTTATGTGGTGCTGGGGATCAAACCCAGGGCTTCAGGCATGCTTGCCAAGCACCCTAACTCTGCTTATAAAGTCTACTTCCAATTTACTGCACTAGTCACAGCTCTAATTCTATACAAGAAACCCACAGACAAGTATCTGATCTTTTCCTTTCTACTCTTGCTCTGTCCTGTTTTAGCCTTTCTGAGCTTAATGCTGCTCCTTTAATCTGGAGATAATCATTATTATCTCCATCCTACCCAAATGCTACACATCACTCAAGAACAAGTACATATCCTGTTTTCTATAAGCATCTTCGGAATTTAATATTGACCACTATGAAAACAAGCAAAAACCCCGTGTGGGTATGTGATTATGTGCACAAGCCTGCAGGTGCCCCTGAAAGCCAGAAGTGGGTGTGGGATGCCTGGGAGCTAGAGCTGCAGGCAGCTGTGAGCCTCCTGATATGGGGTGGAACTGATTCTGGTCCTCTACAAGGGCAGTAAGTGCTCTCAGCCACAGAGCCACCCGGCCCTCTGAACCACTGGCCCAGACGAGCCACTCCTGCCTGGTTATGTCATTAAGGAACATTTTTTTTTTTCCCTAGACAGGGTTTCTCCATATAACAGTCCTGACTCCCTCTGTAAACCAGGCTGGCCTTAAACTCATGGTGATTCCACCTGCCTCTGCTTCCCAAGTGTGCCAGCATGCTGGGCAAGGAACACTTTTTTACTTCTTTTTTTCCTGATTTACTATTTATACAGTGTTCTGTCTGCATGTATGCTTGCACGCTAGATGAGGGCACCAGATCTCACTATAGATGGTGGTGAGCCACCATGTGGTTGCTGGGAATTGAACTCAGGACCCCTGGAAGCTCAGCCGGTGCTCTTAACCTTTAAGCCATCTCTCCAGCCTCCTTTTCACTCCTTTCTAATCTTACCTTCTTCCACAATCCCTTGTACAAAGCAGATACCTTTATTGTTATACCTGAATAGTTTCGAATGATTTCACAATATTAGCATAATTATATCAAAGAATAAATCTTTGATAATCTTACATCATTAATTCTTTTATCAAAGCACACAAATCTGGTATCACTAAAAAAGTACAGACAATGAGGGCGTCTCTATGACAGGTCTTAGTTTATCTGTTAATGGAAATATTCTTTCATACACTTAATTTTTACTCCATAACAATTTCTCTTTTGACTTAACATCATCAAGGCAAAAGACGATGGGTGTTGTAATACAGATCTGTAAATCTCAGCACTGAAAGAAATAAGAGTTCCATGCTAGACTGGGCATCACAGCAAGATGGGTCTCAATGGGAAAAAATATAAAAAATATATGTATGTATAATAAAAGGCAAAAGAAGCAAACCTTTAGAAACTTTATTTCTCTCATTGCAATTTTGTTGACAGATTTTTCTGGTTTCTCATAGAATATCTTAATGGCCACTATCCGCCCAGTATCCTTATGTTTGCATTTCATGACCGTTCCGTAACTTCCCTCTCCCACTTTTCCAAGGGTTTCATACATCTCCATTTTGAAGCCTGGCTTCTACTTCACAGAAATAAAGAAAGAAAATGTTAAACGTTCACGCTTTCGATCATTCAGGCTGGATAATGCATAGCGTCGATAACCCGATACTTTTGGACATAAGAACAAAAACTAGGAGTGCTGTCTACAGCAGAGCAGAGCTTGTTCGTGGGAACTCTTAGGTTGTCTGAGACGCTCCAACGTCTCCAGGTTTCACCAGGACAGGATGCCCTGCATTAATCTAGCATTTTGTGTAGACTGAGAGGTTAAAAGGGAAGTCTGATATGCCTTCAGCTCAGGAATCCTTTTGGAATACGGGATTTGGAAATTTAGATTTCAGAAACCAGCAACGACAATGAAAGCCAAGATTTTAAACAGTCCCTCCACCAAACACTGCGGGTGCCTCGTTACAGGACACGGTGCACCGAGCGTGGGGACCCGCCCCTGCAGTCCCACCCTCTCCCCAGACCCGCAGTGAGCAGCCCCCACCCGAGCCGAGCGTCCCGCCGTGCTGTCGACCTCGTCCTGAGAGCCGCCGCCGCCTCAGCCCATCCTGCAGTCCCGCCGGCCCGGCTCCGTGAGGTCCCAGCCGGCCACGGGACAGCGCGCCTCCGCCCTGGCTGACCTGGCCGGCTCCCGGCAAGCCAGCCGCGTGCCCTAGCAACAGCGCGGGGGCGGGGCCGGCCGCGTTCGGACCACAGTACGCAAGACTGGAAATGGCTGGGGTCCCGACCCGGAAGGGAAAGGGACAAGAAGCGGAAGCTAGGTGCGGCGGGAACGAGGACGCAGCAGGCCCCGCGTGCTTGCAGGGGGTGGTGGTGGGAGGGGCGTTTTCCTTGCTCCTTGAACGCCCTCGAGGGCGCGTCCGGCCGGGAAGAGAGCGTTTTGTGGCCTGGTTGACTGCTGGTCACTTGCTTGTGTTCGGCCCCCAAGAGGCTGACTGTCACAAGCCTAAGGAAGGCTTGTGTGGTGGCTCCAGCGCTACATTAATATTCCACACAGCCGATACATTAATATTCCACACAGCCGATACCGACCTCAAAGTCGACACTGATCCTTACACTGGAGACAAAGTGGCTCGTGGGCAGAGGTTATAGCTCAGGGGTAGGCTCAGCATCCACCACTCCCCTGGCTTCTAGCACCAATTTCTGTACACGATCTCGGTATTCCTTCGTGATTTTCCAACCACTAGTAATTTTTTGTTTGAGACAAGGTCTACTTTGTAGCTCTGGTTGTCCTGGGACCCACCATGTAGACTAGGCTGGCACTCCCAAGAGATCTTGCCGCCTGCTTAGAGCGCTGTGTTTAAAGGTGTGCGCCACCATGTACAGCCATAGCAGTTTTAAAAGTGTTCTCGCTACATGTGAAACGCAAAACTTTTTAACCCCCCCCACCACCACCACCGGACACCTCAGAATGTACATTTAAATATCGTGCAGAGCTTTTCAAAGGCCTCCACTTCCAGAGACCCGGATTTAACTGTGGTAGCAAAACGAGGTCAACGAGATGGCTCAGTAGAAAAAGGCTACAAAGCCTTAAGACTTTGAGTTCAATCTCTTGGGCCTACACAGTGGAAAGCGAGAGGCAGCTCCACCAAGTTGTCCTCTGACCGATACACACAAATGACTGTGCACAAGTGTGCTCAGTAGTGTAAAAAAAGAGAAACTAGTTTGCTTTAAAAAAGAAAAAAAAAGTTTTTAAGTGTCTCAAATTTGACTACTCTGCTGGAGCATGAGAGGAAGAAGGGGTAGGTACTTGGTTTGGGCTTTTGTCTCTAAATGTCATGGCTAAGTCTTACACTGCTGTACATTTAATTAATATTTGTTATGGACTAAATATTTGCAAGGAGCAAAGCATGAATCAGACTGAGTCCCTACCATCATTTAATTCACCAATCCCAGCAATCAGGAGCCACGTGAGATTGAGGCCAGTCTACATAGTAAGTTCCAGGCCAGCTACACATAACCTGTTTTTTTTTTAAATTACAGTTCGAAGATGGCCGTTGTAGGTTTTCCACAAGCCTCCTGACCATGAAATTGTAAGCACGTTCAATTTGTCAAAAACATTTCATTGTGGAGAAGTCAAAACTATCCCGTCCATTTTTGAAAAGTTACAAATTGCTACAGATAAGCGACAGAATGAGAGTTTAAAAAAAAAATACAGACTTTCTTTAGCATTTCACAGCATTTAATCGCATGTTTGTCTTCTTAACTAACCATGTGAAAGATTAGGATCCGTATGACCAATAGGGGGAAAAGGCAGGGCAAGGCACTTGTTACCTATTCCAGCTACTCAAAGAGGAGTCGAAGCCAGCCAGGGAATTTAAATAGACTGTTTTGTCCAGAGACACGGTGTCTCCGTGTGACTCAAGATAACGTGGACTTGCACCCACCTAGTGCTGGGTTGCAGTTGTGCAAAACATCCCTCTCAGTAAAATCTTACAGGGCTAAGTAAGGCCCTGGGGTTCTAGGGCATACTTCAAAAAGGAGGGGGGGAAAAGGTAAGAACATTTAACTTTTAGTCACATAGTGAGCAAGCAGCGTCGCCTACCTAACAATCCCCAAGCTTCCTTTTTTTTTTTTTTTTATGGGGGGAGGGGGAAGACCCTCAGGCTGCCCAGGGTGGTGAGGCTAGCCTTACACTCCGGATCCTTTCCACTTTCTGAATGGTGGAATTAGCAGAATGCACAAAGACATCGGGCTCTCCAGATGATTTTAAGTCAAGAGAATTCAGTTTGTAGAAAGGACAGATAAGAGAAGTAGGAAACGTTAGCCCTTCCTGGTTTCATGGCAGTGGATTTCCACGTCCTTCCCCCTTCTAGAGCTGAAGAACTCCACATGTACTGAACTGTTCGGTCCCTCGGACTAACAAATCCTCACAACAGGAGCTTGAAGCTGAGGCTAGCTGGAATTCTGTGACTTCGAAAAGGAGCCTGTAGGGCCAACGCTTCTGAACCTGCTGCGCATCACCCTCTCACACACACACACACAACCGGGCACTTCCGGTCCATCTGGACCTTCGCTGCGATTGCACAAAGCTTTAATGAGTTATCTTAGACGCGAGATGTAACTCCTACCACCCATGTCTGCACGATCTCTCCCCCGAGCTGAGTCATTTTTGTAGGTTTCTCTGACAACCAGCAGCCCGTTGATATGCTCTCAAATCACACCCCCACATTTCTTGAGAAATACAGCTATGCCCTACCGCAGGCAAACTCACATATTCCAATTTTCTTAGCTCTATGCGGTCTGCAAGGCTTGGGCAACCTACTCCACTCTCTTAAGTATGGAAACCCTATTAGCAGGTACAGGCTATTGGCCCAAACGCCCTCGGGCCCACCTCATTTGCTCCCGCCTCAGAAGTCAAAACTGTTTATTATAACGCTACGCGACCCTTTCAGTACCTGCGCCACGCACCACCGTGGCTAAGCCACCTGAAACCACCGGATAAATTAAGTCCAGATTTTTCTGGTTCCGTTTTACAGACTTAGGACGCAAAGCGGCCCCCTCCACACGTCTCCTCAGGCAGGGTCCCTACACTTGGGAGCGAAAGCACAACGTCCAACCAGAGGTGTCAACCCTTGAAGCCCCACGACCTGCTCCGTGAGATCCGACGCCGGGAGCCAGGCGCCGCCGTCACGTGACCTCCGCTCGCGGCGTCACAGGGACACGTGGTTCTAGATACTTCGCTCCCTCCCCCTCGGGGGTGGATTGTTGACAACGCCGCCGGCGGTCATGTGACCTGACGTCAGTCCCCCACCACCACCACCACCACCTCCTCTCTCCCGAAATCTCAGGCTCCGGATGCGCCCGTCTCCGCCCGTGCGGCCGAACCCGAAACCAGCGACAGGGGGAGAGAGGCAAGGTAGCGTGCGGGCCCCGGCGTCCCGGGGCGCGCCGCGGCCGCGGGCCCGCGGCCCGGAAGGCGGCCTC
>NW_026587032.1:609095-682969 GCF_907164565.1 Psammomys obesus | reverse complement strand
CCGGCGCCGCGCGCGCGCCCGCTCGCCCCGCCCCCGCCCCTCCTCCCGCGGTGGTAGCGGCGGAGGGCGGAGGGATCCGGAGGCGGCGGAGGGAGACGTCATTGCAGGGTTGTTTGTGCAGTCTCGGCGGCGGCGGCGGCGGCGGCGACCCACAGTGATTCGGCCGCTGCGCCGGGGGGTGGGGGGGCCGAACGGGACTCTTTTCTTTCAGACTGACCGCGGGGCAGCTGCGGAGCATGTCGACCCCGGCCCGTAGGAGGCTCATGCGAGATTTCAAGCGGTAAGAGCCCTCGCCCTAGCCCGACACGACGGCCCCTTCCCGGAGCCGTGGGACTGCAGGGCGGGGATCCGAGAGGTCTCCCCCCCCCCGTGACCCTGAGGGGGCGGGCTGCGTGGGCCCGCGGGAGCCCCGGCTTACCGGCGGCTCCTGCTCCCTCGCCTCGTACCTCCCTCTTGAGGAAAGACGGTCGGTACCCCAGCCTCCTGCCCTTCCCCCCCGCCACCACCAAAAGTAGGAAGGTGGCTGTCGCCGGGCCTAGGTGTCCCCGGAGATCCACCCCGGCCAGATGCCGACCCCTCGGCTCCCGCCTCTGCACCCTGCGGCGTCCCCTCCCCGGCCGGGGACCGGTCCAGCTTTGTTACGGGGCCCCGCCGTCCCTGCTTTTGTCGGGGTTGGGGTGAAGGCTGCCCCACGTCCCTTCCCTTGCTGCAGTGGTGAGGGTGGGGTCCGGTGCGCGAGGTCCGGAGGTGGTTAGCCCATCCCCCGAAACCCGACCCTGCCCCCGCCCACCTGGAAGGACCTTGAGAACTGGCTCGGGAACCCTGGGCCCGGAGCTGGCCACTCTGGGCTGCCAGTGCCTTCTGGAACTAAGATCTGGCTGCCGAATAAAGGCCTATCTATAGCCTCCCCAGCCTGGAAAAATGCCTCCCGTCAGACTGCAGCTAATCTGATACTCCACCTGGGCCTCCTTTTGGAAAATAGGGGTTTGTTCGGAAAATGTGGGGCTCGGAGGAAGAAAAGGACCTCTCCCTCTCCCTCCACCTGTTTACCTCTCCTTGGAAACGTACAAGTGCAGAAACAGTACGTGAAATCCAGTGTCAAGATTGTCCTAAGTTTTCTTTCCTGGTCAGACCTGCCGTGACTGAGACAAATCTGTAATATAAAACTTATATTTGCCACTCAGGAAGTAACTTCTCAACTTCGCCATTATAAAGCCCTGTAGGAGGCATTTGGAAGCCATTGTCTTGGGCTCTAGACAACTTCATCGTTTCATTCGTTGCTGTTTTTAGCCACTTGAAAGTGGGGAGTCGAGCAGTAAGGAGTTCCTTTCAGGCCTGTTAGTGGCCTAATCTGCTTGCAGTTGACCAAACTATACTTTCTTAAGTGGACTGATCGCCAAATTTCCCACCACTTGAAAATGACATATTTTGTGTGCGTGTGTGTGTGTGTAGTGGACAGGTTTTGTTTTGTTTTAATGATCTGATAGACAAGGAGATGCCCCTTTTGTTGCAAAAGTCACCCAAGGCTTGAAGTCACAATATTTGATTAGCTCCATGACTGAAATGCAAATAAAACTTCCCACTTGTTATCACTTGTTCATTTTTGTAATTTCTGTACTTGATTCTAAATGGACTACGCCGTGCCTTTGGTGGATTTCCACACATCTTGAGGTCACAAGAATTTGATGGTGCTTTCTATGAAGTCTGGTCTGAGAGGAAGATTTGGCCTGAGAGCAGAATCTTAAAAATACAACTGCTGGAAAAGCTAACTGGAGCTTCTACATTAGAAAGCCACTGTCTGAAGCACAGGCCATAAAGTAACCTTGCTTTCTAGTTAAATTGAATATGATTTTTGGTCATTTGGTGTGTACAGAGATTTCCTATAGTTTTATGTGTTGTTCATTGGTCTCCCGAGGACTGGGGAACCTTCCATGATTAAGATAGGAAAGTTGCGGGTTCTTTTTTTTATTTTTATTTATTGTTTGATTTTATTGTGGTTCTTTGTTTGTTTGTTTGTTTGTTTTTCAAGGCATGGTTTATCTGTTGTAACCCTAGCTATCCTGGAACTCACTTTGTAGACTGGGCTGGTCTTGAACTCACAGAGATCCAGCTGCCTCTGCCTCCCAAGTGCTGGGTGTACGTTCGCCACCACCACCTCCACCTGACATAAGTTGCAGGTTCCCCAAAAGTGTTTTTTTATTGCTGCTATTGTAAACTTTGAATAGGGTGAAGAGGGGAGTCGGGAAGCATGAGTTCTTCAAGAGACCGTATCTTAGATCTTGCTGTTTGAAGAGGGATGATCTTTTAGCCCTTTGGACTTATAGATCACTCGTAGTATTAATAAGTGGATTAACCTGGCTGATTTCTTTAAGTCGTGGTTCATTCCAGCCTAGACAACAAGTCAGTCTAGCCCGTCTCAGAATAGGCTCAGTAGAATTTGACCTCACTGACCTTTATGTTCAACTTTGAAAATGACCACTCTGGATTTTTAGATTGCAAGAGGACCCGCCTGTGGGGGTCAGTGGTGCACCATCTGAGAACAACATCATGCAGTGGAACGCAGTTATATTTGGGTGAGTTGCATAGGGACTCAAGTAAGAAAAGTAAGTATAAGCACTAGGGGGAAGGCTGGGGTCGAACCCGAAACCTGCTGGGTGGGGGGATGCCACTCTTTGAGAACCCAGGGCCTCGTGTGTTTGCTAGCACTCCTCCGCCGAGCTGTACACCCAGCCCCTGAAACATTTATTGAGTCTGGGACAGTTACATAAAATTGGTTTGTTCCTTGCTGTTATATATAGTTTAATCTGGTTTCTTTCTCTTGGGCCAGGATGTTGCAATGTTGCCTGGGGTGATTTTGAACTGGACTGAAAGGATCCTCTTGCCTTAGCCCTCTGGTGTAGCTGAGATTGTGGGCGAATGACACTACCTGGCAGTGGCTCTTTACGGTCACTTCAGGTGACTGGTTCCAGGATTTGCACACTGAGTGGTAGAATGCTTGCCTGCCGCGCATATGGCCCTGGGTTTGATCCCAAGCACTGATAAGTAAATACTTGAAATTAAATAGGGCGATAAAGAAAAGATAAATTACTTCATATAAAATGTGTGCCTCGCGAGTGTTTATGCTCATACTGTTGGAGCTGTAAAAGCACTTGGAGCCAGAAGTACTGTGACAAGAATTTCAGCTGAAGATGGAGTGCGCACAGCCCACTGAGAAGCGCTGAACAGAACGGTTGTTTTATGTTGTGTGATGCTGGGGTTGAACCCAAGCATGTTCCACACTGTAGGCAAATGCTCCACCACTGGGCTTCACTCCCAGCCCCTTTGAAGATTTTATTGAGATGGACTTCTGGCAAGGATTGGGATGCAGCCATTTGATTCAGCCCTTGGAGGCTAAGGCTGCCTAATAAGGCCCTGTCTCCCAAAGCAAAAAAGGCAAAACGATCTTCATGAATTTTTCAGACTGTCCTTAAACTTAGGATCCTCTTGCTTTAGGGAGCCACTGTACTAAATACCTTCCTAAATTTTTGTTTATTGTCTGAGTGTGAAAGTGTGCATGTGTGCGTGCTTGTGACTGTGGGTGGTTTCTTGTAACCCACAACATTCACTGTAGAGGTAAGATGGCAAGTGTTCAGTCATTTCCTCCAACAAGGGATAGCATGGCAAGTTGTTTTACCTGCTGAACCATCTTGCTAGCCCTGCATATCCTTTTCGATTTAAAACTTAAATTTTTTTGATTATGTGTGTGTGTGAGATTGTGGAGTTTGCCACTGCAGCTGGCCGTTGTATGGTTTTATGATAAATCCACGTAATTGATTAAAAACTAGGATTTGAAGGGGTATGTGTACAAGAGAGAAGGTGCAGTCTGGTCTGAAGTTGTGAAGTGCCCGTAGGGGTGCTGGGAACGAAGCTCCTGTAAGAGCTTCTTTTTTCAAGTACTCTTAGTCACTGAGCACCTTACAAGAGTCTACATTTAAGAACCGGGGGTACTGAGGATGTAACTCAGGTGGTGGAGTGCTTGCCTAGCGTTCTTGCAGTCCTGGCCTCAGTCATCTGTAATCATACCCCCTGGAAGACTGAGGCAGAAGTATCACAAATTAGCCAGCTATTTAGCAAAACCTTGTCTTATTAGGTATACTGGCTCATACTTAATAAATCCTACCACTCAGGAGTCTGAGGCAGGAGGATTGCTGCAGGGTTAAGCAAGCAACGGGCTGTAATCCTCCCCCCCTCCCTTTTTTTTTTTCCTGTGTATGTGTGTTGCACCATTTATTTTAATTTTGGTTTGAGCCAGTCTTGCCAAGTTGCTCGGGCTGGCCTCACACTGTGTTTGAGGCAGTCCTCAAACTTTGACATTCTCCCGCTTTGCTTCCTAAGTATCTGAGATTACAAGTTTGTGGCACTTGTGTTGGTTTTGGTTGGTTATTGTTTTTTGTTTTTTTGTTTTTTTGTTTTTTGCCGGGGTTGGGTAGGTTTTTTGTTGGTTTGTTTGTTTTGTTGTTTTTTGTTGTTGGTAGTGGTGGGGTTTTTTGTTTTTTAAGACGGTTTCTCAGGGCTGGAGAGATGGCAAGAGCACTGGCTGCTCTTGCAGAGGACCTGGGTTCAATTCCCAGCACCCACATGGCAACTCACAAATGTCTGTAACTCCTGCCTCAGAGGATTAGACCACTTCACACATGCAGGCAAAACACCAATGTACATAAAATAAAAATTAAAAAATATTAAAGAAAAAAAATTGAGATGGTTTCTCTGTAGCCCTGGCTGTAGCCTGTAGTCCAGGCTGGCCTCAAACTCAGATTCGCCTGCCTCTCCCTTAACAGTGCTAGGATTAAAGGTGAGTACACTTAGCTGTACTGTATTCTTTGTACAACAAAATCGTAGACAAGTTTGTTGAGTAAATCTATCCTTTCAAAAAAAAAAAAAAAAAAACTTAAACATTGAAAGTCATTTCTGCTCCCTCAGTAAGAAGCCTGAGCTGGTTTGTTGAGCTCTCCAGGGAGCAGGGTGAGTGCGGTCCTTTCTAGTTACCCACTTTATCCCTCCTTGAAACCAGAAAAAGCAGAGTGAAAACATCTTTTAATCAGAAGTCTTTTTGTTTTCAGACCAGAAGGGACGCCCTTTGAAGATGGTGAGTAATTCTTAATTATTTCCTGTATATTAAAAGGATGCTTTTAGGTCGGAGATTTGAACACCAACACACCTTTCTGAAGACAGGCTCTATGCTTAATAAAGCCTGTGGATGCTAAGCTGGTGAATGGAAAGTTAGTTTGCAAGAATCGTTTTTGCAGATATCTTGGACATCTCTGCCTCCAGTTTTTTCTGCAGCATGGTTTGCCTGTAGAGCTGGAGATCTAAGTGGTGGTCTGTTATGAATAGTTTCTATTTGGGTGGCCAGAGAGAAGGTGTCCCTGAGGTGATACCAAGAGAGTAGCTGTACTTTTCTACTTGGTTATCTGCATTGATAAGGGTCAGGTTCTTTTCTTTTTCTCTTTTTTCCTCTGCTGCTAGGAATCAAACCCAGAGCTCTGTGTGTTCTAGGCAAGCGCTCCGCTGCCAAGCTGTCCTGAGTTCTGAACCCATAGCCACCAGTAGCTTCACTGCTTAGCATTTAACATCCAGAAGCGCACAGTCATTTATTTGCATCTCAGGTTGGGTATACCCAACAGGAGCCAAGAAAATGAGAGAATGGTTCTAAGCTGTAATCACAGTTAAGTTTATTACATTGATTTTTTTTAAGCAGGTACTTAAAGATTTTCTCTAATTATAGTGGATTTTTTAAAATTAAACAGCTTTGCTGTAATTATCAGAATGCCTTCAGAATCCATCTGTTCAGCGATCCATCTGTTTGACAAGAATAATCACTGTGAACTGTTTGTGAGGGTGCCACCTGAAAGCTGAGAAGCAAATGGTATTGTGCTTGAACTCCAGGGTACTAAGTACTTATTGAAGAATACCATGGCTGCTCTGGACATGGGTTCTAGACTCACGCTATAGTGAAATCTAGCATCTACATACTTGAGATGGACTTTATTGTAGTCCCTTCTGTTGGCCTGGACTCAGAACTACTCCTGCCTCTCCCTTACAAGTACTAGGATTGCTGTCTTACTAAACATCTGCGTTAGGGATATTCGCCACACTGTCATCTTATTTCTAGATAGGCATAAGGAGTCCAGGGAGGTACTGAATGATTACAGCATTTTTTTTTTTTTTTTAGCTATCTCAGGACTTCTAGGGTATGTTCCATTCAGGGTGTCTGAGTCCCCTCTCAGGGGACTATGTGACCATCTTGATACCAGTGCTGTGTTGACCTTTTTTTGCTGGTACAAAAGCAGCAAAAGCTGCATCAGTACCTAAGTAATTGAGCATTTAAGAACAAGCTGAGACTATGGCCCACACAGTACTGACAGTTGCTGTGTTCTTTGCATGTTAAAATGGCTTGGTGATAGTTGGAGTTGCTTGTGTAATTCCATTTGGACCTCTTGGTCTGCTCCTTATTATTTTCAGTGATGGAGGTGTTCCTCAAAAGTATATCAAATGTACTTCACAGCTCAGTTCGTTAGAGCTTGGGTTGCTGTTCGCTTTAAATAATGACTGACAGAGCTGTACGTGGTGACAGGAGCTGTAATCGCAGCACTCAGGGAGGCAGAGTAGGTGGATCTCTTGTTCAAGGCCAGCCTGGTCTGCAGAGCTCGCCCAAGGACAACCAAGGCTGTCCTTGCCTGTCTCAGAAAAAACAAAAACAAAAAGAAAAACAAAAGCAAAGTGGTAATACTCAAAAAAGTTATAATACTCACGCCACAAAATTGTTTTTTAGTTTTTCTTGCACTTGGTACTATCTGGTTCTTGGAGTTCTTTTGTCTGTTACCATGGTGAGTTATAATAGTGTATGCTGTTCTGTACACCTCTCAGTTTCTTGACTCCAGTTCCTGCCCCATAGTGGGGCTAATCTGCCAAGTGGTCCTGAGAGCAAAACCTTAAGATTAACTCTCCTATACTTTTGCTTGCAACTGTGTAGCGTAGCTGTTTTAATAATTGCAAAACTGAAATTGTAAACTTAAAACATGTAAGGGCTGGAGATGTAGATCACCAAAGAGTAGATGCTTGAGGTATACATGAGGCCCTTGTGTTTTGATCCTCAGCATAGTAGTTTAGGGCCAACTTTGTTAACTGTCTAGTTACCTCTGCTAATATGTTGCAGGTATGAGATAGGACTTAGCTTTGTTTGTTTTATATCTTTGGCCTCTAATTCCAAATTCCCAACCACCTGCAGCAACAAAAAGTAATGAAATGGAGGCTGTATTCCAAATCTATGACAGCTGAAGATGTGAACTATATAACTGGTTCTTAACATGTTCAAATGAAAGAGACAGAACTACATCAGCACCCATGCCTAAGTTGTCCTTCACCAGGTGGTAGTCAACTGTCTCAGAATCCTTTGGCACCCTCCTTTTAAGCTGTAAAAATTTTTCTAGTTCCCTAAGTGTGTATTTTTAAATTTTATTAGCTAGGGCCCAGTTGCCTTCCAAAAATACGGCAGTTGGAACTGGTGCGATGACTCCGGGGGTAAAGGAACGTACCCCACAAACCCTGACAACCTGAGTTTGATTCCCAGAACTTGGGCATGGGTGCGAGGAAAGAACTAACCAGAACAAAAATGACCTCTGACCTTCACACATAAACCTGCATACACAAATCACACACACCTAACCAATCAGGTATGACTGTTACCACTTACCACACTAATCTAGTAGCCCATGAAAGTGCTTGTCCCCTGAGCCCTTGCCAGTGTTATTTGTTCACGGAAGTGGGTTAGCTGTTCGTATGCTAAAGCAGACTCCTCAGGATGACAGGTGCTTGTGCAGAATAAAAGTATTTGATGAAATTTAGAAGTGATGTTTTTCTTTACTGTACTTTGCTTTGTTTTCTGTCCAGGTACTTTTAAACTAGTGATAGAATTTTCTGAAGAATATCCAAATAAACCACCAACCGTTAGGTTTTTATCCAAAATGTTTCATCCAAATGGTAAGTAGCAGTTTCTTAGATTCTGTCAGTGATGGGATGAGGGGGTGGGAGGGCTTGTTCCCTCCCCTTGAATAAAGCTTGTTTTTTAGTTAGGGCTGGTCTTCAAGTAGTGCTTCCATGCCCATGGTAGCTACAGTTTCATTGCTAGAACCTTTTTTTTTTTTTTTTTTTAAGATTTCTTTATTTTTTTATTCAGTATTCTGCCTGCATGCGTGCCTGCAGGGCAGAAGAGGGCACCAGACCTCATTATACATGGTTGTGAGACACCCATTGGTTGTTGGGAATTGAACTCCAGACCTTTGGAAGAACAGCCAGTGCTCTTACCCTCTGAGCCATCTTTCCATCCCCTCATTGATAGAATCTTAAGGTTCCTTCTGTGAGGGAAAGTAGTAAGGTAATAAATATTTATTTACTTAAAGAACAAAAATTTCAGCTGGGCATTGGTGGTTTTACCCAACACTCAGGAGGCAGAGACAGCCGGATCTCTGCATGTCCAAGGCATTCTGGTCTACAGAGTGAGTTCCAGGACAGCCAGAGCTATACAGAGAAACTGTCTCAAAGCAAAAATAGAACAAACAAAAGAACAAAAAAATTCACCTGAAATCTGGCTTTTAAAAAACCACACATTCAAGCCAGGGCGGTGGATAATCAGGAATTGAAGGTTATCCTTGGCTACTTAGCCAGCCTAGACTTCATCACACCCTGTCTCCCAAAACAAATCGGCTCAGTAGGTAAAAGGTATCTTGCCACCAAGTCTGGCAGCCTAAGTTCAGTCCTAGGACTCCCATGAGAGACCCCGCTCCTGCAGGCTCTCCTCTGACCTCTAGACATGTTACCTGAGCACACATGCACACGTATGCACATGTAGGTGAGTAGAGAGACAGATGATGGGATCTCATAGCCAGGCTGGCCCTCAGGCCGACGTGGATCCAGGCATGACTGTGATCGTCCCTAGAGTGCTTATGGGCAGGCCCAATTTACGTGGTGCTGGGGATCAAATTCCCAAGCGTACACAGTAGGCAAGCTCTACAAGCTGAACCGTGTCCCAGTGCAGGGCTGGCACACACATCTGTAACGTGTACCTTTCTGCTTGTCCATTTCTGCCTATTTCTATTTGTTATGTATACCTGTTTATTTACTTACCTGTCTCGCCTACCAGGCTGCGATTAGAGGTGTGGGCCGCCACTGCGTTCCACAGTTACGCCATGTCACACAAGTGCAGCACATTAAATTCCACAGTTCAGTAGCGCTCTGGTATAGTCCAGACATGCTGAAACTGAAAGTGGCCGGTTTCCTTTTCTCTTGTGAGACAGAACATATAGTAAGGCACTTTGCATTAATGGATTCTTATAACACACGGGCCTTACTGACTTATCACCTGTGTAAATGGTCTGTCTCTTAGGCTTGTTTGTAGCTATACTTTGTCTTTATTGCTTGAATAGTGTTTTACTATTTAGATATATTCTGTTTCCGTGTTGATAATTGATGGGCATTTGGATCCAGGTTTCCTTTACCATTTCAAAAAACAAAATTGGTGGAAAACTTTAAAATTATCAAATGCTTTTGCTTTTTTATCTTTTTATTTTTTTATTTTTTGCTTGTGGGAAGTGGTGTGACATTTGAGTCTGTAGGAAGGATGAAAAGTGGCTGACTTACTCTAAGGCCAGAAGATCTGAGCTGAGGCTGTTAGCAGCACTGAGCACAGAGAACAAATGAGGCCAAGAGGGGTAGATACAATTGCCCAGGGGTCAGTAGTGGGGTGGAAAGAAGAAAAGCCCAAGGATGGAGCCCAAGAAAAGGCAGGATTGAAACACATAATCTCTCCTCAGCTCTGTCGCTGTGGAAAATGTTCTTGTTTTGTGGTTTTGTCAGGAGAAGTGGAACATGCCTGTAATTCCAACACTTGGGAGGTAGAGAGAAGCAGGAGGATCAGAGTTCAGTGCTGTCCTAGGCTCCATGGCAGGCCTGGGCTCCATGGGACTTCTAAAAGAATGAGGCCCACACATTGGCCTAAGAGGGTGAAAGTTTCTCAGTGCATGATAACTTCATGCGTTTTTCTTCCGCTTGTATGTAGCCAGGATTTGGGGGGATAGGCATGTATTACAAGATCAGCTATCAGTCTTAGCTGCTAAAATTTTAACATTAATTTTTCAAATATTTGTGGCCTCATTTAGCCAAAGTGAAGGTATTTATATACTTTTTAAAAAATCACAATATGGAATTACTGGATATAATTTTTAACCTTTTTTTCAGGTAGACAGGCCATTCTCTGTGAGCTCAAGGCCAGCCTGGTCTACATAGTAAGTTCCAGGCCAGCCAGGGCTACATAGTAAGAACCTGTCTACAAAGCTGCTTTGTTTTCATAGCAAGCACAGTAGATGGATGCCATTTTTAATGACTGCACTATCATTGTTCCTTGAATGTGTCATCATTGATTATTTTTTGTAATGCTTGGAACCTCACCCAGGACTTTGTCCATGAGTGTAAATGCCCCACCACTGAGCTTGCACCTCCAGGCACAAGTGTCATTTTTTAGCATATCTTTTTTGGACCACCAGGAAGTTTACTGGTTTTTCTCATTGATTATATAATTGTTAATATCCTACAAATACATCTCTGTATGTATTCATGTTAATCTCCTGAGAATCATCTCAAGGAGTGAGGTTTTTTAAGAGCTCTATTTGAGACTTAAGAAAGATGGGGTAGTTTTGGTTTGGGTGCTGGGAAGTGAACCCAGGCCCTGCACATCTGAAACAGGCACTCTCCCACTGAGCTACAACCTTGGACCTGAAATGGATTAATGTATGGTTGCTTCCGAAAAAATCTCTTTCAGCCTTCCAAAGGTGTGATGGGCAGTGAGATAGACATTACTTTTCACAAGTTTCCCTCTAAGATGGACGAGTTTAGTTACTACCTGACATTCAGAACTTGAGTCTTGGTGTTGGATACTGTATGTGTGTGTGCTGACGAGCTTGTAGTGTGGGATGTGAGTTGCTTGTAAGTAATTTGAGTGTTGTTTTTGCAGTGTATGCTGACGGTAGCATATGTTTAGATATCCTGCAGAACCGATGGAGTCCCACATACGATGTCTCTTCCATCTTAACTTCAATTCAGGTAAGTCTCTGTTGAGGTGCATCGCAGCTTCTTCATGTTGTATGGACGTAACCAGTCCTTACAAGAGCGGAAAGCCAGGTGAGCACACCAGTGCCAGAGACTCCTGCTGCACTGAGACAGACCCTGACTGTTCTGCATGTTTGTTACCTCACATAGGAAATCTAATCGAATCCATTTTGAGGGTTGCCCAGCCTGACCCATGGAAGACTTTAAATTTTCCTGCCTCTCTTCTTAAGTGCTGGGTACATGTGCCACCATGCCTAATCACAGTTTGTTTCCTAACTATGTGCTACACATTCTCACAGGTCAGACTTACTCCTGCCCACATGGTATCTTGGGGAGAAGTAAAGGTGATTACTTAGAAAATGGTGAGGACCTCAAGGAAGTGCCAGGTTCAGAGAACCTGTGCCTTTGTTGTCTTATTCAAGAAAGTATTCTTAAAAGAGGACAGTAACTTTCCATGAGTCTGGAGAGGCTGTTCTAGCTGTGCTGATTTGAGAGGAGCGAAAAAACATTTGAATTTATGTCCATCTTTGTGAGTCTTTCACCCTACTGCTGTTCTGCTCATCTTTGGGTATGTCACTGTATTCCATACTACATCGTTGAACCCTATTCATGTCTGATTCCCACTACCTGTCTGTGCTGCTCATCCTCTGTCCATCTGTCCCATCCCTTTGTGTCCCCCACCCCCACCATAGTCCACTTCTGTTCCCATGTCCCACATATTCAGAAGTATACTCTACATAGAAGAGCAATTTGCTCAGTACTCTCTGTTCCTCTTGTAAGGTCAACTTACACCTACCTTTACTATTTCATTCCCTCCCTGCTAAACATGTTTTATTTATCAAAGGAACAAGGTTTATCCTCCAGTTTACCTACAGATTTGCCGAGTAACCACAATAATAAGAATCAGACCTGAGGGTTAGGGTTAGTAATAGAGCACCTATCTTGCATGCCCGAAACCTGAACACCACAGAACAATGATAATAGTGGAGCTGGGCAGTGGTGACTCACACCTTTAATCCTAGCACCAGGGAGGCAGAGCCAGGCGGATCTCTGTTCAAGGACAGCCTGGTCTACAGAGTGAGTTTCAGCACAACCAGGGCTAGACAGAAAAACACTGTCTCGAAAAACTAAAAAAAAAAAAAAAAAAAAAAAAAAAGTTAATAGCAGTAAAAGGTATTAAGGTATTTACAGATGTTATAGTTTAACCGAAATAAGATGTTTATTTCATGGTGAAGAAGTTCTTATATGCTAGTGAGTATTGTTCTTGGCTGGTTTCCTTGAAATGGGAAGTCTCAAGGCAACTGGGAATTGTTTTGGAAGCTTATGTTCTTTAGCAGAGCAAACTTTTTTCATACCATTTCTGAAGGTTTAAGACCTAAAAGATGACATGAACTTGAAGTGATTCTGTTTTGTGTAATTTTTCAGTCCTCATCTGGGCCCTGTTAATTTAACACATAACTGAAAAACATTGTCTTCTCTCTCTTCTAGTCTCTGTTGGATGAACCGAATCCAAACAGTCCAGCCAATAGCCAAGCAGCACAGCTTTATCAGGAAAACAAACGGGAGTATGAGAAGAGAGTTTCGGCCATTGTTGAGCAAAGCTGGAATGATTCCTAATAGACACCCGGTCTGTTCATCTTTTCATCGTTGTTGTGTATAATTTACCTCCCAGTAGAAAGGCTAGCAAGTTTTAAGTGCCACGGGTTTTAAGGATTCTGCAGAGAGAAAAGAAAAAGTCCTTCAGTTTAGAACCTACAAAAGCTTGTGTATCTTGATTAATGTACTTTTTATTGCATGGTGTGAACTAAGTTATTGCTGCATAAATTTGTAATATATCCTGTTTGTATTTTTTTCCAAGTGTATAATGTTGGTGTGGAGTTTTCATGACAGAATATACACATTTTGTAAATCTGTACTTTTTTCAAATATTGAATGCCTTATTTTTGAATTCTTTAGATTTTTAAATTGGAGAAAAACACTTAAAGTTTTTTATATATGAATATTACATGTAAAGCTGTTAAAATACATAACTTCAGTGCAAGAGACTTTGTCACTTATTTCCTTACCTGTGCAGGAGGGACTGTGCAGTCTCTAGCTCCCCGCCAGGTGAGAGCCTCATTTCCAACTGCAGAAGATCACACTTCTGTCTATCAAGAAAGTCTGCAAATTTGATTCCAAAACCAATTCTGATCTCCGGCTTTATTTTGAATGTACTTATGTTAGTTGAGTTGAGTAATTATAGACTTACTGGTCTGATTCTGTCCAGCTCTGTATTTGGGCCACTTGTTAACGTGTGTTTCTCATGTTAAACTGTACCTATTGTGACTTCACAATTGGCACCTCCACCACGGGCAGAGCCGACTTGCTCTGCTGTGTGGCAGTACTTCACAGGCTTTTGATTCAGAAGAAAGTAAAACCATCACCACTTCCCAGACGCTGTGCTGCAGTATTAGCCCTGGCCGGTTGCGTTGGTTTGAGCAAGGCAGAGATTTGGAAAGAATCTTGGTGTAACTTGAATATTTGCAAACTACCTTTTCGTGCAGCTGCGCGCTGTTTATTCGGGAACTGTTGAGCTCCAGGGCCTGCCGAGTTGCTTCTCACCCTCAGTTGTGTACAAGCTGTACTGCATCTTAGTTTACTGCGTAGATTTAAAACACAGTATTGTAGAAAGCCAATACAAAGCTATCCTATGCCTCCAAATAGTATAGAAAATGAAAAATATACAAGTAAATTCTGTTGAACCACTTGTGTAGTCTCTCTAGTAGTTGAAACAGCTATTGCAGTGAGTGAGCCTGAGTTTCTTGTCATCCGTACCAGCCTCCTAGAGACCTCTGGTAGCCTCTCTGTTGGAAGATTGGGTTGCAGGGTGACTGTGACTTCTGTTTACAAGCAAAGTTTAAAACTGGGATGGATAAGAACTGATGCTTCTTTAGAAGTTGTTACCCCAAGGGTCTAAAAGAGATGGCTCAGTGGTTAAGAGCACGTACCCCCTCAGGCAGGCAGTTCACAGTTGCCTGGAACTCGAGCTCCAGGGCTATCCAGAGCTGCTGACTAACTCAGACCCTGGCACTCCCACTCACACAAAGATACATACGTAATTAAAATGCTACCCAAAAATCAAGTAAGTTGGTCATGGTGGCACATGACCTGCTTAACCTTGGGAAGTTGGGGAGGATCCTGGGGTGGTTTTTTGTTTGTTTTGTTTTTTACTTGTTTTCAAGACAGGGTTTCTCTGTGTGGCCTTGGCTGTCCTGGACTTCCTGCCCAGCTGGTAGACCAGGCTGGCCTCGAACTCAGAGATCCTCCTGCCTCTGCCTTTTGAGTGCTAGCATTACAGATGTGCACCAGTGCCCCTGGCTCCCATATTTATTCTTGACCATTTTTTTTTTTTTTTTCTCACGCAGGTGAAAACAAACATTTCAATACTTGGTAAACAGTTAAAGGGAATGATGTCAGATGGTGAGCCCAGCTGCTCAGTTCATACACCTGGGGTCTGTGTGGCCCCTCTGACTTAGACAGTCCTTAGAAAGGTTCTCTTAGCCACTCCTATTTTGTCTTTGGCGGAGTACCAGATCTGAATCTTTAACTGATAAGTGCTACCATACAAGAATGTTCCTTTTTACTCTAGGTAACGTCTGTACAGTAAGAAGCTAGAACTAATGTTTTGGGGTGGATTTGCATAGGCTTTAGATGTGCTCATGTTTCCTCAGTAACAGGGCCTGGTGGAGAGTAATGCTCGTAGCACTTCAGGTTTCATTTAAGCATAAAGCTGGGCCCTGTTAAATTACAGGCCAGGGAACTAGAGAAAGGTGTCTCAGGTCAACCGGCTAGAAAAAAAGCTGGTTTTTGAAGTAGTCTGAGCCCTGAACCGTTAAAGAATGTTAAGGGGAATTTGTTTTGTTTTGGAGACAGAGTATCTGTAGCTCTGGCTGTCCTGAAACTCACTCTGTAGACCAGGCTGGCTTCGAACTCGGGGATCCACCTGCCTCTGCCTCCCAAGTGCTGGGATTACAGATGCCACCATGTCCAACTGGAATTTTACTTCTGAAGAAATGCTTTATTTGATAGAGTTACAACAGACTATCCAGTGAAAAAGTTTTCTTTGTCGTGGTTTTCCACTTTCACACCATTGAACCCAGCTACATACACTTCTTGAAGAGGGCTTAAGTTCAATTCCCAGCACCCATGCCAGGGAGCTCTCAACTACCTGTAACTTCAGCTCCAAAGGGCCTGAAACTTCTGCCCGGTGGGCACCAGCTCTCAGGGGCACAGATACACAAAGATTTTTAAAAGAACGTGGATATAATATGGATGTGGTGTGTGGGCTGTGCCTGTGTCAGCTCTTGGGGGCCAAGACAGGAGGATTACCATGAGTTTGAGGCTGGCAGTGAGTAAGACCCTACCTCTAGAAATAAACATTTGAACTCAAATGGGTAGGACTCAGGGTTCTGTCTGTTTTGAGTTGCTGGGACTCAAAACGCATGCTATGCGAGTATTCTTCAGTGAGCTGTATTACCAAGCCCTAGAATGCATTGATGTCTCAATTTTCCTAGTTTTGGGAGTAGACGGTGTGAATCATAGTTCTTTCTATTGTGTCCAGCCATAGCCTTTGTCATAAGTGTGTAAAGAGAAGTCTAGTAGTTGAAGCTGTTGTGCAGAATTGTCAGGAGAGAGACTTAGAACAGTTGTGGCTGTCTTTAGTTTCCACCTTGTTCTGGAGAAAATGAGCAACTATCCTTTTCCATGTAGATCATTTTTCCATCTAAGTATATGACAAAGCAGAGATACCAGAAGTCATTTGATGGAAAGGATTGGCCTTTCCTCTAGCCTTTAAGGAAAGAAGGCATCATTGAATACAGGTGCCAATTTTACTAAATCTATCTCATCATTTACTATAGCTTTTTAAAAATAGTCTTTGTGCTGTCTTGAGGTTTTCAAGTTTCTTCTCATCTGCGCATAGAATGGTTAGGGAGTTGATTTTAGTTGGGTCAAAAGGATGAATGGCCTGCGTCCTTTACAAACCAGCTTGTCAGCAGTCCACACACAGCTCAGCATTAGCTCCAGGTGTCCTCTTTGGTATATGAAAGGTTCAGACTTGGATGAGGAACTTGCCTGTGGAAGGATTTAACTGCCGTTGATTATGTAACTAACGCTCTGGCCACTTGGGACTTATCTGACAGTGTCTTGCTGAGAGCAGATAGCTAAGTTTACCAGGGAATGAATTTACAAATTTACAGAGTGACAGTTACAAAAAAAAAAAAAAAAAAAAAAAAAAAAACCCACACCTCTGGGCTGGATGTGTGTGTGGTTCAGTGTTTGATTCCCTAGCAACACCCTCCCCCACACCCCCAATACAAACAGTAGATGCCTCTTAACTGTTCAGTAGACCTTGACTGATCTGGAAGTGAATCCCTGAAATGTGGTTGGTTGGGAACTTAAAGAGGATCAGAGTCTGACTGAATTCATTCATCATCATTCTTAGAACCTGAGAAAGACTTTTCTCTACTATGTCTTGAAAGCTGCTGGAATGAAGACAGTGCACTTCAGCTGCCCTCTTAGGAGCAAAGACTTGGCTACGCCTGCTTCCTTTCTGAAACCCAGAGGAGAAAGTTGCCCCTTTACAAACAAGACCTTTTGCCAAGAATACCACTGCTCACCAGCTGAACTAGCCTAGCGGCGCTCCTGAAGACTGTCAAATAAAGAGGCTCGCAGCTCTGGTTGGCCCGTGTAAAGTCATTTTAGAGAATGGAATTGGGAAACTTTAGAACAGGGTTGGCTCAAAGAAAAGGAACAGGAAACCCATCACCTATCACCTCAGTCTAAGCCTCTCCCTTTCCATAGAAAAAGATGTGTTTGCCGCACCTGGTAGCACACTGGCAGAGTTGAGGGACGGCACTGCGGATGCTGGCGTGCTAGCAGCTTTAGTTTGTGTCGTCCTGCTGTGCTGTGACCCACCTTGGTCCCCATGTGTGCACACCAAGGTGTTGCGTCAGGCAGAATGGGATAAAAGGCTTCCTTCGGAGGGAGGACTCTTCCTTAGGGTCCAAGCAAAGCCAGCACCGCGGCTTTGAGTTTGATGGCAAAATATTCACCTTCCTGCCTTTGGTTATCACACATTTGGTTGTGTGTGCTAGAAAAACAGTCTTCTGTAGCCCAGACTGGCCTTGAGCTTGGTGTATAGTCAAGGATGACCTTTAGCGTCTGATCCTCTTGTTGCTAGGATTGTGGGTGTGCACAAACATGCCTGGTTTATGTGGTGCTGGAGAGAAGCTCGGGCCTTCGTGCCCGCCTTAGGCAGGCCCTCACCTCTAGCCCCACGTAGTTTCTTTGGCAAACTGGATCTTCTGCATGGAGCAGCTTGTGAAGTGGCTTCTCTTTTGTGTGAGTCCAAGCTTGTCAAGAGCTTTGCTTCCAGCATGTTCCAGTGTGGCCTCAGTGGAGACCGGGACAGAACAGAAGCACACTCAGACACATACAGACACTGGCTTACCACGCTCTCCTCCAATAAGGGGAGCCCTGTTTGGTGAAAGCCTCCATGAGGGCGCTGGCAGTAGGAAGTGTCTGCAGGCACACAACCACTGTGGACAACTGAATGAGCACTTAAGAGACCAAGGTCCAAACCTGTTATGAATTCCGTGTGTCACCCTAAGCACATGGGAGCCTGAGGCAGATGAAAGTACCAGGCCAGCCAGGACTACATACATGTCAAGACTCAAAAACGGTCAGAGTGAAATAACACAGCCCATGAGGAATAAATCTCGATGGCAGTTTTAACAGCAAAGCAGTTAGTCACCAGCCCCACATAGCTCAAGGATGACCTCTAATTGCACCTTTATTAAACCAAGGGAGGTAGGGCTGGTTCAGTGGTTAAGAGCACTGACTGCTCTTCTGGAGGACCTGGGTTCAATTCCCAGTACCCACATGGTAGCCCACAACTATAACTCTAGTTCCAGGAGATTGGATCCAAGGATCTGGGACCCTCTTCGGACTTCCACCCATATACATAAAATGAAAATAATCTTAAACCAGAGGAAGATGAAGATGGGTTCTTAAGCCTCTAGCAGTGACATCCCCCAGGCAAGTGAGGGTAGAAGGCCAGAACGAAGCTTAAGCTTAAAGCCTGCTTTCCAGGGTGGGAGAGATGGCTCAGAGGTTAAGAACACTTGCTGTTCTTTCAAAGGTCCTGAGTTCAACTCCCAGCAACCACCTAGTGGCTTATAACCATCTATAGTGAGCTCTGGTGTGCAGGCAGAATGCTATATAAACAATAAATAAATCTCAAAAGAAAAAAAAAAGCCTGCTTTCCTCAGCTGTCTCAGAGTGTGGGTATCCAGGTTCCTCCATCTCTGACAAGCATATGCCACAGACTGCCCAGCTGCTGGCTACCCTTCCCCTACCTGGCCCAACAGTGTGTGACCTTTCAGAAAGAATGAACGAACTTGGGAGTTCATTTTATACACACAAGGTAAGAGGTTTCTTTCTTCAGTATTTGTTGAAATGAATTTCTCTATGACTGAAGTCTAGTTAGTAAGTTATGAAATTACTGTGCCACCATAACTGCTGCCCAGATCCTTCAGAGCTCAAGTGGACAGCACAGGAGTCTAACTTCAGACAGGGCACCATTTTACTACAAAGCATTAGCCAGAGGACAGTCATTTCTCACAGTAGTTCACACCATCCTGGGAAAGCTCAGAGGGAATCCTTTAAGGACAGAGATTACATCAGATGAAATTTATTTTCTCCGTTGAGACTTGGTCACATGTAGCCCAGGCTAGACTTGAACTCAGTATCAGCTGAGAATGGCCCTGAACTTCTGACTCTCAGGCCTCCACCTCCATAGTGCTGAAATTATAGACACGGCCCATGATACCCTGTTTTTGTGGTGCTGGTGCAGATCCACGACCTCCACTACCAGCTGAGCCACGGCCCCAGCGTGGGCCACTGGCACCTCGGGAACACTGCAGAGAACAATTTTCTGGGTGCAGCATCTCCAGCCTGAGCACCTCCAACCCGAAGCTTCAGCTCTCACTTGATACACACTGTCAGGGAAGTCCTCTTGGGCATGACTTGAACGTGTGCTTTATGGTGTCCCTCCATATGACCTCACTCTCTCACTTCAAGCTTGGGAAAACATAAAGAATAAAATACTGATTTTTTTATAGGTGAGTCAACCACCAGGCTATAAAAATAAGAAGAGGCAGGCAGCTCAGCTAAGAAAATGGAGAAAACTTTCTCAAAAACAATGATGGAGCCCTTACCTAACACAAATAAGGCCCTGGGTTTATCATCAGCACCACAACAAAAGAAAAGCAAAAAAGAAAAGGCTGGAGGGACAGAACAGAAGGCAACAGACTGTGCCATGCTGGGCCCAAGCCACCATGTGTACAAGCCAGTTCCACTTCCTGATTCTGGCTGTCCAACTACCTACATCAGTAAGTAAACGGAAGGGAAGAAATCACACAACTCAAGCCTAACTTCATTCAATGGAAAAACTGTTTTATTGGGGGGCTGTATATAGAAGATAAAATCAACAATCTATGGAAAGTGCATTTTAAAATGAATTGTCACAATTTTTCATTTTGTTTTCAAGCTCACAAATTTGCACAAGTGATTAGAATGGCGGAAGGCTAGGCTGCTTTTGAGGAGCGGACACATCTCAGGCAATGAGTACAGAGCGCATGCCTCTCCGGCTCACTGCCTTACCATCACCCTGTGACAGGGGGTCTGACTTCCGTGACCTGGAGGAGTCTGTCCATGGCTACAAGTTGGCGATCTTGGCTCGGTCTACCCTCCTGGTCTCTGGAGATAAAGCCATTAAAGATGTGGCCTTCATCTCAAGCCACAAACGAGAATGGCGGCCCGCTGCTCTGACGTCAAACCTGCTGGGTGTCCAGCTTCCTGTGTGCAGTGGATGAAGCTAAGGCAGACCCCACCGTCTTTCTGGCCACGACAGGCCTGCCATTGACGAGTCCTGCTGGGGTACACTGTTCCACTGCTGCCCACAGCTCAGGCATTTACCTAATGGTGACTAAACAGAGGGAACCGGAAGGGGCAGATCAGAACAGATGATCAGCTGTCGGGGGGAGTATCAGCACCATCTCAGCACAGCAGGATCGCACTACAGTCTACAGGGGATGTGCAAGGCAGTTCTTTAAGTGTGAAAGCCTTCTAGAAACAAAGAGGCACATGGGCAGCCTGGGAGACCTAGAGAGTCTAGAAGTCAGCTAGCTGGCTGGACAAAGCCATAGATACTTCCAGCAATTTTTACTCTAACTAGCTGCTTTTTTCTCTCTGCAAACCTAGGCCCTCAAGCGAGCCAAGCGAGCACTCTAAATCCGAGCTGCAGCTCTAGCCCATAGTGAATTGTAAAATGAGGCCAGCTGCTTTTTTGTAAGTTGCCTCCTACCTATGAGCTAGCTTGGCTACTGCAGGCCTGCAATGTGAGCTCAGCAGTGGGGTTGCTCCAGTGACATAGTCAGCCAGCGCACAGCCCTTCAGTGGCCATCGGCAGAGAGGTACAAGTAGACAGTGGGTTCAGGAAGAAATAAGGACATAGAGGATCTGGCTTGCCTCAGGACAAAAATGGATAGGGGTAGGACAAAACCCAGAATTACAATTAAAGGTATTCCGCTACAAGAAAAAAAAAATCAAATTACAAAATTCATCCCGTCATTGTTCTATCAACATAAAAGGCATTTAAAACAAAGTTTGGCTTAGGCAATGCCGATGAAATTTCTGACAGTTTGCTATTTATAAATACATAAATTTGCACATGTACTTTTAAAGCACAGCTTCTGGAAGAACGAAGACTTCTTTGAAGCCCTTGTAGCCAGGTCCCTTTCCATTCCAGCTGCTTCTATGCTCTAAACACAGGAATCTCAGGAGCTGCCATGTTTCAGTCACCTTCACCCCGGCCTCCTTTCCAAGCACGTCCCCAGGGTGGAGATGTGGAGATCTGCCTTAGCTTTGATGCTGCGGAGAAAAGAGAAAAAGTTACACAGCCACCGAGTCCCGTGAATCAAGTCTATCTTCACACATTCAAACAAAGCAGTGATAGAATATTTATGTGCCACCCAGATGGCAAGTCTACTCAGAGATTATTAATATTTTACTACATACAGAAAATGTTAGCTAAACACTGACCACATGATCCATTTGGGAGCCAGAACCCTACCTCCCTGACTTGTGGCTTGCTGTCTGTAAGTGTTCACAATGTAAAGTGATAACGGAAATACCTAAAATGCTAGTCCTGCCGCCAGCCTCTGCTCTCACGCTCACTGTTCTAAATTCAACACGGCCAGATTCAGGTGGTAATTTGTAGCACTCCACACTGAGTCAGGACACTTAGGAGATGTGAAGGTTATGTATTTCTGGAATTCACACAATTAGAAACTGTAAAAAGCGAGTCTGGGAACAGCAGTAACCTGGGGCCCGCAGATTCCTTCCGGGTGCTCTCTAGCACCTTCAGTACATTTAAACTTGGCTTAGAAACTTTTAAGGAGGGTGTGAAGAACTCATTGACCGTCACCTTGCCTTTGAATGGATTCCCTTAACACTGAGCAGCATCAGTGAATCAACTTCAAAGTGTTTTTAGTAATCAGAGATTTCAAGGTATGACCTATTTCCTAGCTACAAAAATCCTCAGCAAAGATAAAATGCGAGTCTTTCTACTCCCAGAAGAATGCAGTAAGACCCAAGAAACCAGCTACATGCAGTCCAGGGGAGACATCCCTGAGCCATCTCGCTCAGATTTTCTTTTTAAAAAGCATTTACCTCATGTATACAGGTGTTTTGTCTTCATGTATGTCTACACCAAGTGTATGCCTGGTGCCTGGGGAGGTGCCGGGAGAGGAAGTTAGACTCCCCAGAATTAGGGCTAGAGGTGATTATGAGCCACCATGTAGGCACTGGGACTTGAGCTGGATCCTCTGGATGAGCAACCAGTGCTCTTAACCACTGAGCCACCCCTCTCCAGCCCGTCACTCAAATTTTCACCTGGACAGAGCCAGGACACTGCCTTCTCCACACAATGCTCTCAGGTGATCCACCCATCCTGGACTCTGAGCTACGAGACTGGCCCACAGGATCAGATCCAGTTTTCTTCCCTCTCCCTGACAGGATCTGCTTAGCCCAGGCTTGTCTCCCAACTGGCTCCATAGCCAAGGATGACCTTCAGCTCCTCATCTTCCTGCCTCCACCTCTGGAATGCTGCAATAAAGGTGTGGACCCCATGTCCGGTTTATGGCTTTCATGAAAACATGGCCTCAGAGCTGGCGGAGACTGTGCAAGGTCTGTAGGCACACCTGCTTTTGTTACCTTTGTCACTTTCATACTGATGTCTTTCCTTGTGGGATAATGTTCTCAGGAGACAAATCAAATTATGATGTTAGCGATGTCTTTGAACCAACAACGACAGCGTCTTTGTCAATCACGGTTCGTTTTTTCGTTTGTTTGCTTGAGACAGAGTCTCTCTCTACCTAGCCCTACCTGTTCTGGAACTAAACTTGCAGAGCAGCCTCACGTCAAATTCACAGAAATCCACTTGCCTCCAGAGTGCTGGGATTAAAGGTGATGCCACCACAGCTGGCTCTTCTTGACTGACTCAGTGAAGGCAGCTGCGGTAATGCCCTTCCTGAGTTGACTGACGCTGTCACTGCCCCTGCAGCAGCCACAGTGGCTACAGGCTGCAGGCTAGCCCTGGCTGTTACTTAGATAGCCAAGGCTGTTTGCTCAATATGCTTGTCTTTCAGAACAGATCACACACTCCAACTGTTGAGCAAAGCCCACCTGTCACACTCACTCCTCTGACTAAAAAGAAAAAAAAATTGGACAGACAGATACACCTGCCCAAAAGCTGCAAGAAGGCAACAAAATGTATTTTTAAAACCCTACTGCACAGAGCTTATGTCTAAGTTATCATCATTGCCCGGTCTCGAGGTGCCAATACTGAGCAATTTATTTCCATATGCCAGCTAACTCTAAAACCCAACCAAACTAATTTTAGAGGACCAAGTCAGGCTGGCATGATGATGGGGCTTTCAGATTTCTGGCCTAGTACTCTTCAGCTTCACCTGACATGGAGGGAAGGACAAACTACTTTGAAGACAGACTCTCTGCACAGGACTCTCAAGGTGACTTCTACAGCACACAAACCAGTCACAGTGAGTGACAGGAAGGGCTTATTTACAGGACTTTGTTTTTTTGGGGTGCTAGAGGATATCAAATCTAGGCAAGCATTCTGTCACTGAGCCACATCCCGGCCTCCTAGAAGACTCGCTTGTTGTTTCGTTTACACTGTTAGCATTTATTTCCCTGTGTGTGCTCATGTATGTGCATAAGCCACAGCACGTGTGGAGTTTAGCTGACAACTTTCAGGAGACAGCTCTCTCCCACCATGAGGATTCCAGTGACTGGTCTCGAGTCATAAAGCTTGCCTTCGAACACCTTCATCTGCTGAGCCATCTCACCGGCCCAAGACTGACACCTGTGACTTAGCGCAGAAGACCAAATGGAAGAATCCCCATTTTGTCTCTACACGCTGGCTCCTTCAAAACCCTGGCATACATGTCCCCAGCCATGTCTGTGCAAACATGGCTTTCATATATGAGCATGGCTCCACTTTATCCGCGTTATCCATATCAATAACATGTTGTCCTGTTGTTCTGTGTTGGGCTTACAGGCTCCAGACAGATATCTCTGGGAAACCCCAGAACACAGTGGCCTGGGTCCCCACCAGCTAGGTCATCGTGTCCTTCTGCACTAAACTAAGAATAAGGAGCATGTGAGGGACGCCTTGTGTAAGCTCGACCTGGAGTTCACCGGCTGCCGGAAACCCACATCCCACAGATGTGGGGCTTTGCCTAGTGCAAGTAAATCTGTAGAGCTGTAACTGAGTAGTAGTCTTTCTGCTTTGGCTGTGGGCTTGGCTCCTATTTGGCTACACTATCTCCCGAGTCATGCTCAGTAGTAAATCTTCTACTACCCAAATAAATAATTTGAAGTTTATCTAAGAGACCTGGGTAAATATCAAAGGGACTTAAGGAAACAAGGGAGCAATTCTGCTGCCTGAAGAGTCCAGGACAGATGTGAAAAAAAACACATGTCCGGAGGTGCACAGCTGGGAAGCACAGTCTGATTCTCCAAAGTTCTTCTGCCTCTCCCTGGCCTCAGGGACCCAGGATCCAGACTGTAAGGCTCTGGGGCAAAGCTCACTGTGTACAAGGCCACAGCCACAAGACTACGTCCCGAGGAGCAGGACACAGCTGTGGTGTCTGGACACTACCCCACCACAGTCCTTATCAGAGAGTCCACATGAGTCTGGTCCAGCTCTGGCCTGCTGAGGCAAGAGATAATCTGTATGAATTACTCTAAAATGAAGTACTTCTAACTTTAGCACTCTAACCAAGATTTGTTTTGTTTTTTTTTTTAAAGGAGCAAAACAAGGCAAGTCTGGGGGTGTATATCTATAACCCCAGAACTCGGGAGGACCATACCAGGTTTGAGAATAGCCTGGTATAGTGAGTTCCGGGCCAACCAGGGCTGTAGAGCAAGATCCTGTCTCAAACAAACAAACCTAAAGAAATAAGCAAAGCAGCTGGGCCTGGGCATAGAGATCTGACCTCTAGACTACCAGGAAGGCAGAGGCAGGAGGACTGCAAGCTCAAGGCCCACCAGGCTAATAGTCAACACCTGCCTGTGTGAAAAAAAATAAAAAGGAAAAGCTGGACGGACAGCTCAGGGGTAAAGCACTTGCCTCACCCATACAGTGCTGTAGGCTCAGTTCTCATCAACACAAACTAACGCACGCACTTAAGCCTCCATTTCACCTGTGAGAGAAAACGTATTTTTTTTTTGTTCTAGTTTGTTTAACATAATGATCTCCATTTCTATCCATTTTCTGTGAACACTCAATTTTGTTTTTCTTTACAGTAGAACAAAATCCCACAGTGTACGCGGACTCCATTTTCACTATCCACTTGTCTAGTGGTGGGTATCAAAGCTGTGAGCAGTGCAGCCGTAAACACGAATGTGTGAAATCTCAGCTATGTTTACTCAGAGGCCTCCAGGAGTACAGCTGGAAAAATGACTTTAGTTTTTTTTTTTTTTTTTTTTTTTAGGGCCCTCCCAATTGACACAGCATTCAATCCCTGGCACCAAGAGAAAAGAAGGATTCTAGACAAACCTAAGAGAGCGAGCCTATGTGTTACTCCGCCAACGATGCATAACTTATCACGCTGGGTTGTTGCCTCGTTAGGAAAAGGTTTACACCAACTGTGAAGAACTAATGAAAGGACTTGAGACTGGAGCAGGAAACAAGAGTGCTCAAAAACAGCCTGATGCAGAGTCGAAGCTGGGACCTTCACCTCCACGCTTGGAAACGCTTATTACCTTTTTCATTAGCTCACTTCTGGTTGTAAAGTGTGGCAGGTCCTCCACTTCAATCCCATCAGCCATTTCCATCACCTTGTCCAGAAGGTCTTTATTGTAACTGCACAATAAAAAGCAGCAAGGTCAAAACCTGAGGAGGCTCACTGTCCCTTAGGGTCATAAGGGGTAGGTTATTAGACCGTAAATGCTGCTCCTCGGGTACACAACTGCTTGTTCATTGACGGGTCACGCTATGCCGCCTGAGGTTTAAGCAATGAGCCACCTCCGCCTTCTCAGTGGCTGGGATAACAGACGCACACCGCTATACGATAGGATGTCCTGCCAGGACTGATCTGAGAGTGCGGGGAAAACCAAGGTGCTCAGCACAGGGTTAACAGATAGTTCCTCCTGCCTGTGGGTACAGAGCTAGGCTTGGAGAACCCCAATGTAGTAGATGTTTCAAGAACTACAAAAACAGGCAGGTGAGATGGCTCAGCAGCTAAGAGCAGCACTTGAGACTCAGTTCCTACAGGGCTGTACTTTCAGGACTCCGAGATCCGACGCCCTCGTCTGGCCTCTGAGGATACTGAATACACATTTGTTACATAGCCACACAAATCTTTTTTTTTTTTTAATTACAAAAACAGGAATTTGGAGAGATGACTTGGCAATTAAGAGCACTTGCTGCCAGAGGACTCAGTTTCAATCCTAGCATCCACATGGTGGCTCAAAACCTCCTGCAGCTTCAGTTCCAGGGACTCCAAAGCCCCCTTTTGGCCTCCACAGGCATCAGGCACTCTCATGGTGCAGACATATGTGTAGACAAAACACCCATATAAAGTTTGAAATAAGTACAAATAAATAAATAAAATTACAAAAAAAGGAGCACCATACATCTAGCAGTACTTATTCATGGATGAGGTCTGAGGGTCAAAAACTGGATTATTGTTAAAACACATAATATTAGTCTCATGAAAATAACACCGTTTGTTCCTTTCTTCAGTTCTCAGTCATCCGTCTGGGTTTGGTTCCTGTAAACTAGGCTTTGACAGGGCACTTAGAGGGCAGAAGGGAGGGTGGGCTTGTGTGTGTGATGGGTGTTTTTGGCACAGCTTCCCCACACCCTCTTCTGACAAATATCCCAAGATCGGAAACCAAGGAGCTTCAGCACTGGGGGTGAAGCTCAGTGGCAGAGTACTTATTCGGTATGTGTAACGGCCCTGGTTTCATTCCTAGCACAACCCCAAAAGCAAACCAAGTGCTGTGGCCTGGAGGGGCCATGTGACCAGGTAGAAAACACAAAAATCAGGTCTGAGTGAAGTTATCATAACCTCCCTAGAAGGCCTTCAGAGCTTGGAGATGGATGCCTGAAACCTCAGTACACGGTGCTTAGGAGGATGGAGTTCCAGGGTTACCTGGACTACACCATAAACTGGAGGCCTAAAGGAAGATTGCTTTAAATTAAAAATAAAGAAACGAGGGAGTGTAAGAAAAAAAAAAAAAAAAAAAAAGGGAGGGGGCTTTTTCCAGGCGGAGTAAAGGAATGCCTTGTCAGGAATCTCAAAGCCAGGCTCTTGCCTTTCTGGCGTGATCGCGGAGGCTCAGTAGGCTTCGGGACAGCAACCAGAAGGCATCCGTCACTTTCATAAGAGGGAATGCAAAGAGGACAAAGGGGAGTAAACATTACTTTGCTTTAGTGATGAAACCCACCAACGGTGCGATATATCACATCCTCTTGCTAGGTTGTCTCCATCCAGAGGGTGAGGGGGAAGTCTGGGTTTCTAGTTGCACTTTTGCCATGTAGGTGACAGGAGCTAACGGACTTCAAACACACTCCGCAGGGGAAATCCTCTGGGCTAATAAACTGTAATAAAAGTTACCATAGCAACACTGCCGCCTTAGAGCCCACCTGCATCGCATTCTCCACCACTTAACTGCTGTAGTCATCACAACCACCCATTCTCGAAAAGCGAGGCTCAGAGAAGAGATACGTCCTTCCCGAGGGAATGCCAAGAGGGGATCAGCCAAGTAGAGGATCGGCACATGGGGACGGGGTCAGCCGACCGTCGGGGGGCGGGGAGGGGGGGGTCCGCACCTGCAACCCAGGAAGAGGTGGTTGGCCCAGACCATGGATAGGGACAAGAGCTGGTCCAGGCGGCCGCCGCCGTCCGGTGGGTCTCGGTAGTCGGGCAGGTGGCGCAGGATGAACTCCATGCGTGCTTTCCACTGCTTCTCGCTCTCCGAGTAGGAGCGGAACTGCTCGGCGAAGTCGGCGGCCTGCCGCACGCCGGAAACCAGCTCCTCCACCGCGGCGGCGGCCTCGCCACCCACCATTGCTCCCGCTGCCGCCGCCACCGAGGATCGCACGAGCCCGCCGCTTTCCCGACACGCCCCGCGCCACCGCCGCGCTAGAGCGGCCGCGGCTGAGCGGGATTGCGCTGGACGACTGACCTGGAGCGCCCTCGCGGGGCACGGAGGCCTAGTGCGACCTAGTGCTGCAAGGGCCGTTCCAGGGTCCACCGGGAGGAGTTGGGGATACTGAGTCCGCCGCTGGGTGCCCGCTAGGGCTCTGCAGCGCCCTTTTTGCCCTGGGGTGTTCCTCTGCCACCTCTTTAACCTCAGCCACAGATGAGGCTTTCCCTAAGTTCTGTGGGTCTCCCTGGGGAGTGAGGTCCTCTCTTTGATGGATCCACTGTGGTCTCAGCGTCTTCACGCAGGTTGTGTCCTGCCTTGCTGCAGGGAGGCGTCATCCAATTAGTACCTACCAAGGATTTTGTTCAGTGCCCAGGATGCCCCACTCTAAAGAACCTTGTGGGGGCGGGGGACGGTAGTGAAAGAATTGCCCAAGTAAATGGGGCGTTGACAAGTCGTAAAAGAAGTCAGCCAGCCATAAAGAAGAAGAAGCAAGGGACTGCTCCAGTCTTGGGGGTATGGGAGTGGTGGTGGAGAACTGAGCACCACTTGAGTTCAATCCCTTGAACCCACATGGTGGAAGGAGAAAACCAACCCCTGAAAAAAATTCTCCTCTAACTTCTACATGCAAGCTGTGATACGTGGGTATCTACACACACACCAAAGAAAGAAACAAACAAATGTAAAAATATAAAATGTAAGGTTGGGTGCAGAAGAAAACCTAGAATCCAGGATCTGCAGCTCCAGTGCAGGTCCTAGGCGGCGAGTGGACTTCAGCTAAGAGTTCATTATAGCCTGTTCCCTGACTGCAGAGCCTCTCCCTTCCCCGGCATAGGTCAGGCTGGCCTACAGCTGCTTTCCTCCCATCTGCAGCTTCTACCTCGGTGTTAGGACAGGTGCTAGAGGACCAGCACCATGCCGGGTGACACCGAATTCACGCCAGGAAGGCGTGGTGCTCACACTCTGGCACAGTGCATCTGAACCGAACATGAGAATCCACGCAGAGAAAAGCAGCTTTCCCCCCAGCAGTCGGGAATCTAACCGGATGTCAGCAATCAGAGCTGAGTTTCCAGCATGCAGATGACATGTCCTGACGAGCTTATTGCAGTGGTGAATTCCCAAGTGAACCCTGGGTACCCAGGGTCAAGGTTCCAGGTAACGATGATTCTGCTCCAGCTGACCACACTCTGAGAACATTCAGTGTGCCAGGCACAGTGACAGATACCTTTTGTCCCAGCTACCCCATATGTTGAGGCAGGAGAGCTTGGAAGTTAGCTGTCCTAGAGAGATCCTCAGCTCTTAAAAACGGTGTTGAAGGTTCACTGAGCTACATTCTTGTGCCCTTGATCGTAGACTGCAGTGGTTGATCCAGAAATTAGGACACAGGAGCTGGAGAGATGGTGCTTCAGCAATTAAGAGCCCTTGGCTGCTCTTCTAGAGGAGCTGGGTTTGGTTCCCAGCACCCACATGGTGGCTTACAACCATCCATAAGGACAGTTATGGAGGCTTTGTTTGTTTGTGTTAATAACACAGGCTACAAGCTTAAGATGCTTCTTCTGCCCCAGCCTCCCCAGATCTGGTATGTTAAGTGTGCTCCACTGCATGATTGAATTTTTATGTGAATTTTAGCGTCTCTTTGCTGACTTCTAGAGAAACAGACTGTTGAGGTTTCATGCAAGATTCTGTTGAATATATAGATCAATCAGAGGAGAATCAACATCTTATCAATATTGAATCTTCTAGTTTATAAACATGGTAATGAGATAGCTCTCCGTTTATTTAGGCTTTTTGTGTGTGCGGTTTTGTTTTGCTGTTACTCTATTTATTTAGTTTTTGAGATGGTGTCCGTTTCTGTCCTTGAAATCTCATCCTTCCTGCCTTAGCTTCCTGAATGCTATGATGCGTGTGTCCTGGTATGTGAGTATGGGAGTTGGGGGGGTGGTGCATGCTCTTTAAAATCAGGTTCTTATGTAGCCCAGGTTGGCCTCAAAGTCCAGTAGCTGAGGCTGGCCTTGAAAGGCTGATCTTTCTGCCTCCACTCACTAAGTGCTAAGACTGCGGCACAAACCATTACATCTGGCTTTGGGATTTGTTTATGCGTTTCTTTGTTTTGGGTGCGAGAGTTATTGGTAAACACTATTGGCAGAAGGTGGAACTCGGCACAGTGGAAGCCCTCAGAAGGCCGCCACTGGTCCAGGGGATCACGAATGGGGATGTATTTGATCCCACAAACATCAGTAAGCTGCTTCTCAGCTGCCATAACTTCAAATTCGCCGCATTAAGTTTGATGAAATCCCCATTCTTTGTTCTTTGAGATGTGAATCTTCTGGTGACTAAGAACTTGAACCTGGCCTTTCCCAGGGCCTCAATCACAGGTTCCTTATTCTGTGGCCTGAAGCAGATGCACATGATGACCTGGCTTGTGTGAACCTGGCTACTGTGTCCTGGGGTTCCCAAAGGTCCTGGGCTTACAGTGCAGTCTAGAGTAGGGACAGCATGAGCTCAGCGACATACATATCTTGAAGGCCTGTCAGGGCAACCCAAGCAAGGTGCAGGCTGCACACCTCCAAGGAGGCTGCTTGTTGCAACCGTTGCACCCAGGGCCCTGTGAGGGAAAGAACCTGGTCTTTGGGCTGCAGAGATAGTGTATTTTTAAGTCCCATGAGCCATTAAACTTACACACCCATTTCCCACTTTGTTCTTTATTCCTTATATATCTTTTATACCATCTGGTTCATTGTCTTTCCTTTTTTTTTCCTCCTTTTTTCTTTTCTTTTTCTTTTTTTAATTCCAAACCTCCATTTACTCACTGGAAGTGATCAAGGCAGGAAAAAGCGGTAATGTATCTTTTTCTTACATGGTCTTTCTAAGCTCCATTACGTCAATAAACAAAGTAGGCTTAACATGTCACTTAAGAGAGTGCCCCATCTCTGCTAAGAGGCATCCTTAGCAACAAATCAAAAATAGGAACACTTCACAAATTCGCTGGACACCCTTGCACAGGGCCGTGCTAACCACCTCTGTATTGGTCTAATTTTAGTAAGTGTGCTGCCCTAGCGAGTACAGGGTTTCATCTTCTTTACATTTGAAAATTTAATAATCAAGTATCCATTTATTCTTAACACCCAGGAAGTAGAGGCCAGTCTGATAAACATATGCAGTTCAAGGGCAGAGGGGGTTTCTAGTGAGATCCTGTCTCAAAATCAAAACAAAAACAAAAAAGCCTATCACTTTTTTAAATATTTTTAAAAATTCTTCTTCTCCTTCTTCCTCTTCCTCTTCCTCCTCCTCCTTCTCCTCCTTTTTCTTCTTCTTCTTTTCCTGGTGTTTCAAGACAGGGTTTCTCTGTGTAGCCTTGGCTGCCTGGACTCCCTTTGTAGACCAGGCTGGCCTAGAACTCAACAGAGCTATGCCTGCCTCTGTCTCCCCAAGTGCTGGGATTACAGACAGGCAACACCATACTGTCTCCTTTACTTACATAATTTTAATTTTTATTTTAAGACAGGGTCTTATGTAGCCCAGGCCAGCCTCTAACTAACTGTGTAGTCAAGGATGGCCTCGAACTTCTGATTCTGTTGCCTCCACCTCCCAGGAGCTGGGAGTTCAGGTGAGAACCGCCACTCTTGGTTATGTAAGTCCCACTAAACTTTGGCCTTCACTAGCCGTGGTTTTGTTTGGGGGGGGGAGTTTTGTTGTTGTTTGTTTTGTTTTTTCCCTTTTTCCTTTTCTTACACTTTCTCTTTTTCTCCTCCTCTTTCTCCCAAGATAATCTGGAAAACTCTTACCAATTTGTTGGATTGCAAACCCAGAAACCCTGAGCTACTTGTAGGAGATATATTAGAAGCTAATCTCTTCTCTCTCCTTCTCCCTGTCAAACTGTTCATTTATTTATTTAGCCATTTGGTAGCATTTTGCACACACGCTTCTTCAAAATACAAAGTTTTGGGCTTTGTTATTTAAATGATTTTTTTTAAATTTTGTGTGTATGGGCGTTTGCCTGTATGCATGTCTGCGTACCTCATGCATGGCTGGAGAAGAAGGAGGAGGGTATCAGATCTCCTGGAACTGGAGTTAAAGACGGTTTTGAGTTGTCATGTGTGTGTACTGAGAATCGAACCTGGGCCCTCTGAAATAACACCATGTGCTCTTAACTGCTGGGCCACCTCTCCAGGCCATACTTCAACTAAAAAAAAAAAAGATTTCTTGCCAAATGTGGTGGGTGATGCACACCATTAATCCCAGCATTCAAGAGGCAGAGACAGGCAGATCTCTGTGAGGTTTAGGCCAGCCTGGTCTACAGGGTGAGTTACAGGACAGCCAGGGCTACATACTGAGGGCCTGCCTCAAAATAAAACAAAATAAAAAATAAAGAATTTCTAGTGTACGTGTTTGTTTTTATGTGTCTGAGGGTTTTGTCTGTAGAAATGGAAGTGTGTTAGTGGCTGTGCCCAGTGCCTGTGGAGGCCAGGAGAGGGCAACAGGTGCCCCGGAACTGTCTTAGTCTCAATGTGGGTGATGGAAACTGCACTTGCCTGGGTCCTTTGCAAGAGCAGCCAGTGCCAGGCCATCTTTCCACAGCCCCCTGTTGTTTGGTTTTTGAGAAAGGGTCTAGAACTTGCTGTGTGCTGTGTAGACCAGGCTAGCCTTGAACTTATTTCAATCTTGCTGCCTCTGCCTCCCCAGGACTGGGATTACAGGTAGAAAACACCATGTTTGGTTCTTTTTGTTGTTGTCATTGTTTGAGGACAGGGTCTCCCATAAACTAAGTTGCTCTCAAACCTGCTATGTACCTGATGACCTGGACTTCTAAATCCTCCTGCCTCAGCTTCCCAAGTGCTAGGATTACAGAACATTTGTGGGGATCTTGTTTGTTTGTTTTTGTTTTTCAATTTTGCTTATTTTTGAGGCAAGGCGGAACTCACTATGTAGGTCAGGTTGGCCTTAACCTCATACTTCTGCCTCCTGAGTGCTGGGATTAACACTCATGTTTGTATATAGCTGTCACACTTGAAGCTACATTGACTGTATGGAATCTTTGGCCCACATTTTCCTTCCTTTGAATGTCTTGTAGGTGTTGGCCCACTGTTCCTGGCAGAAATTGATGCTGGCTGCTGAGCCCCTTTTGCTCTACCTGGATGGAAATCATTGGCTAGGTGATGGAAAGATCTAATGTTTGACCTCCCAGGCCCTTGGGTGTCCAGAACCTGAGGACTGAAATGGCAAGCCCAGAGGCTCACAGGTCTAAACCATGAGACCCAGGGGCCTATTACTCCAGGCTTCAGCAGCCAGAGAGACTCTTTAGGTTGGAGGCTTACAGCTCTGGCTTTAACTGCCGGTGGCGCTGGCATAGGGCTACTATCGTAACCCTTGGCTGCCAACGGGGAGCAGGAGCAGCGGGCAGCAACAGTCAGCAAAAAGCAACACCTGTTAGCGTGAGAGCTCTGCTCCTGGGCTCCTCAGCCCCCACTGTGGCTAGGTTTCCCGCCTCAAGCCTGGCATGCAGACGCTCTGGGAACTCAAGGCCCAGCAGTTCCCTGGGCTCGGTTTCTCATCTTCAGGTCTTCATTGCCCCTGTCATATCTGTCTCCCCACCCAGGGCTCTCTGCAACTCTTCAGCTGCCCCCTCACCACTCCCGAGGCTGCCACCGTCACAGCTGCTCCTCTCCCGTGGCTGTCTCCACAGTCTTCCCCCGGCTCAGCTTGTTCTACTAATGATAAAGATAAAAAGTGAGTAAGGAAGGCCACAGATGGCTCAGAAGGTCAAGTGGCTTGGCTTGCATACTTGGCCCCTTGAGTTTGGTTCCCCAGAATTCATGTAAAGGTGGAAGGAAAGAACCAACTCTACAAAGCTGTTCTCTGACCTGTGAATGTGAACGCAGGCATTCACACACACACACACACACACACACACACACACACACACACCACGTGTAAATATATGTTAAATTCGTTTAAAGTTTTAAAAGAAAAGTAAAAACTGGTTGTGGTGGCACACACCTTTAATCCAAGCACTCAGGAAGCAGAGACAGGTGGATCTCTGTGAGTTCGAAGCCAGCCTGGTCTACACAATTAGTTCCAGGACAGCCAGAGCTACATAGTGAGATCCTGTCTCAAAAACAAACAAACAAACAGACAAAAAAGGAAGCAATTAAAAAAGAAAGAAACCCTTTTAATGTACCTAATGTCACAACACCAGGGGGCAGCAAATAAGGGTGTCTCTTGACTGACTCAACAGTGTACTGAACAGCCAGTTTACACTGCCAGAAAGAGAGTAGGCAAGGGTGTTTGCCTTGTGGCATAATGCTTACACAAATTAAAGACTGTATTTGCAGCAGTCACGGCACGGTCCATTCAGATGAAAGACCAGGTCTGTACCAATCACAAGCATTTTTCTGGGCCACTCTGGAAAACGTTGACTGTCTAGTCTTGGTAAAAACAACTGAGAATTCACCAAGACTTGCCCATGGCAAAGAGTCTGGTGCAAGCTATCTGAAACAGAAGTGTCTGGAACAGTGCCTTTTGGAGCTGGAGCAGTGCTTTGGCAGCAAACAGCTGTGGTTGCAGTGTAGCTTTCTCAAGACATCCGTGAAGTGTTCAAAGCAGCCTGCTGGCATAAGGGCTGTCCAGCTGGCTGCCAAATAGGGGCTGCTTGGCTAGCAAGTCTGGGCTCAAGGCAGCCTGGGCAGAAGGGAAGCTTCTAACAACTGTCAATTAGGGAGTCAAATTGCCCCGGCCACAAACATTTTATTGAAAGAAAGAGAGAGAGAGAGAGAGAGAGAGAGAGAGAGGGAGAGAGAGAGAGAGAAAGAAAGGAGAAGGAAAGACATTCAAAAAACTAACAATAAAAGCCTATCATTACCATTTACAGTGTTTTAACTGTAAGCAATGGTCATAGCAATGCTCAGCTCCTGCCCTGCTGTGGCACACCAGGGAAATACGGGTTCCTATGATCTTCCTGAGTTGCTCAGGACCATCCTCTGTTGCCCATGGAGTTCCTTGTATCGGTTAATCTTCTTATCTTTACGGTCAAAATACCCATCAGAACCAACTTGGAAAGAGAGGTTTATTTTGGCTCGTGGTTCCAGAGGGCCACAGAATATCCATTATGGCAGGGACAGCCAAGCATAACACACGGGTTCTTGGCAGAGGTAGCTTGTGGTGGTTGTGGCTTTTCGCATCTTGACCCATCAAGAAGCAGAGAGCTCTGGGCAGAAGCTAATGAAACTTTCAAAGGTCTACCCCTAGTGACCTGATTCCTTCAGCAAGACTCCATCTCTTAAAGTCTCTGCAGCCTTTAGCACAGGTCAACAGCTGGAAACAGAGAAGCTCAGGCTAGCCCTATGCCCAACCCCTAGTACTGCAGAAAATGCATGATGATGATGACGACGATGACAGTAATAATGGAAACCGCCAGCACCACCATCATCATGACCACCGTCATCGTCATGACCATCTTATCACCATCATCATCACCACCAGTATCAAGGCCTCTGAGATTCATAGTTACAACCACATTTCCGTGGACACCTAGTGGGTGTTTTCCTCCTGACAAACTTGGTTTCTCTCTGATTCAAGAGAGGGCGTACACTTGCAAAGCTTTTTCTATGTTTTGCTCCAGAGAGCTGATGCCATATTATGAATGGTTACAACTGGTCTCATTCTTGACTCTCCAGGGCTGTCCAAGCTCTCTCTTGAGCAGCCTGTCTTCTCTCTGCGGCCCAGAGGTTCCAACACTGAAACACGAGAATAGATCTTCCCCCTGACCCCCATTCCCAGCACTTTCAACTCTTCTGTTTTCTGTCCATTTGTTTGTTTTTACTCGTGTGTTTTGGTTGTTTGGCGATAAATGATCTTTCTTTAAATTTTGTTGTTTTGGCTTTCTTGAGACCGGGTCTGTTTTAGGTAGGGCTGCCATTGCCGTGGTAAAATACCACGTGGTGGCTTGCTCAGTCTGCTGTCTTATAGAACCCAGGACATCCGGCCACCCACAATGTGCTGGACCATCCCCCATCAATCACTAATTAAGAAAATAAACTGCAGCCCAGTCTTATGGAGGCATTTTCTCAGTTGAGGTTTTCTGCTTTCAGATAACTCCAGTTTGCATGTCAAGTTGACGTAAGACTAGCCAGCACAGGGTCTTCTGTAGCCCAAGCTGGTCTCAAACTTGCTCTGTAGCTCTTGATCCTCCTGCCTCCACCTCCCACCCGCTAGAATGAAGTGCATGCCACCATGCCAGCTGGTTGGTTTGGGTTTTGAGACAGGGTTGACTAGGTAGCTGTCTTAGTCACCGCTCTCCTGCTCTGAAGAAACATCGTGACTGAAGAAGCTCTTATAAAGGAAAGCATGGAACTGCCCTTGCTTAGAGTATCACAGGTTTAGCCCCTTATCATCAGGGCGGGAAATGGTGGCACTCATGGCACTGGACCAGTAGCTGGGAGCTACATCCTGATTGAGAGAGACGTTGGACTTGGCATGGGCTTTTGAAACCTTAAAACCCACCCCCATTGACACACTTTCTCCAGTAAGGCCAGGCCTTCCAATCCTTTCAAATAGTGCACTCCCTGGTGAGGAAGCCCTCAAATATATAGGCCTATGGAGGCCATTCTTATTAAGACTACCGCAGGAGCCCAGGACCTCATCGTTGCAATCCTGAGTGTTTGCATTACAGGAATGTGTCACCATGCCCAGTTCTCTATGCCAGGTTTATTCCATGTGAAGAGAGGGCAAACTAGCTTGTGAAGGGCCCTGGAAATGGCTCATCGAGGCCTACCAGTGAATGCTGGGAGTATGAATCACGGATGCCAGTTTCCAGACAAGCTCAGGAAGTTAACTTTTATTTGCATGGTCTGTGTCATGAGGTCATGTGTCAAGGAGGGGGAGGGAAGCCAGTTTTTTTTTTTTTTTTTTTATCTCTATTCATGATAAAACTGTTCTAAAATGGGCAAAGCTTTGCCCATCCTGCCTCATGAAAGCTGAAGATGAACACACATCAGAAATGCTAAGTGAAGGGCCAGCAGGACGGCTGAGAAGCAAAACTGCTCCAGGCGTGCCTAGGGACCCTAATTCGATCTCCTAAACTCGAGTAAAAAGCTGAGTGCTGCGGTGGGCACCAGTGAGCTCAGCACTCGTGTGTTGACATAGGAGGCAGAGACAGAGGGCTCACAGGAGCTGCTGAGCCTGCCAGCCCTTACTGTGCTGCATAAGGGCAGAAACACGGTGGAAGGCCAACATGACTCCTGAAAGTTGTTTAATGACCTCCATGGGCGTGGCTTGGCATGTACCCACACTCACAGCCACAGCAACATGTGCCCACGAGCTTACACACAAAACCAATGAATGAAATTAATAAAACACACTAAAACAAAAAGAATCCATAAATAAACTGACTAATTAAATTTGCTATGTGAAGCTGCTACCAGGATCTTGCTTTGACACCCCCCCCCTCCCCGGGCTCTTCAATCCTTGGGATCTCTGCCAAAAGAATTCAGATGAGGGGCTGGAGAGATGGCCCAGCAGTTACGAGCACTGGCTGCTCTTCCAGAGGTCCTGAGTTCAATTCCCAGCAACCACACAGTGGCTCACAACCATCTATAATGAGATCTGGTGCCCCCTTCTGGCATGCAGGTGTAATACAGATAGAGCACTCATGAGCATAAAAACAAGTAAATATTAAAAAAATAATCCAGACGAGACAAATGCAAGAGTTCAGAGTAAAGTGGGGTCCTTGAGGGGCAGGAGTGGGAATCGACTAGCGGGACCATTGTAAAGCGCAGCGCTCTCCTGGGGTGAGAGAGGACAGTAGCCAAGGGGACATTGAGGAGGAAGGCCTTCCACAGGATGGGAATAGGCAAGGACAAGAGAGATCACTGAACTTATACTCTTTAGATCTTTCTTAAGATTTACTTTAGAGGGTCTCAGCTGATCTTCTGGAGCTGCAGTTATGGAGGTGTGGCTGCTGGGAACAGAACCTGCGTCCTTTGCAAGAGCAACAAGTACTCCTAACCCCCGAGCCACCTCTCTAGCTGGGCTTTATACAATTTCTTAAAGGTTCTGGGAAGAGCAGCTTTTCTGAGTGGCGCTCCTGTCTGAGCGATTGACAGGCTCACTTACATAAGCGTTAGGAAAATACACATTTTATTTTATTTTTGTTTAAATTTTTATTTATTTTTATTAATTACAGTTTATTCACTTTGTATGCCATCTGTAGCCCCCTTCCTCACCCCCTCCTAATCCCATTCTCCCTCCCTCTTCTTTTCCTATGCCCCTCCCCCCAAAATACATATTTTTAAAAATAAATTTGTTATGCTTTACGTGTATGAGAGTTTCACCTGCGTGTATATGTATGTGGGTACTGTGTCTGGTGCCCATAGAGGCCAGGAGAGGACATCAGAGCCCCTGCACCTAGAGACAGCCATGAGCCGTGAGGGGGCACTGAACCCAGATCCTTCGGGAGCTGCATGTCCTCTTAACCACTCAGCCACCCTCCAGTCACAGACTGCGGTTATATCTACGCCCAGATACAGGAGCATCTACCACCTTCTGTCCTCTGCATCTCCTGTGACCAGATCCTCTGCCACAGGACCTTTCCAAGGACAACATGGAAAGCTGGTCTCAAACAAACATCACAATGGAAATGGCATTCCTCAAAGGCCTCCTCGGCCGCCATGTGGGAGCCAGGGAGCCCAGCACAGGTCTGAGGTTTAAAGTTGGGGACCCTCTGCCGCTAACAGCCTTTAAAGCAGGGTTTACTTTGTTGCAAGATGCCATTTTCGGTATCAAACCTAGCGGACATTTGCTTCAGCCTTTGCACACGCAAGCCGGCTTAGTGGCTGCTCCTGCTTGCCGCGTTCACCTTGGAGATCACAGAGAGCGAAGGCGCTTTACTGTTCTGCCTGCCTAGGGCCATACCGGAGGAACTTCAGCCCGAGTGCCTTATTTTAAGCACAGCATTGATGAACTGGAGTACTCAGACGTTGGAGGGAAAGTGGAGCCAGCTTACAAAACAGCAGAGGACCCCATGAGAGGGGATTTGAAGGGCTGTTCGGTCCCTATTGCTCCGTGAGGACAAACGGCTCTCTCTCACTCTCTCTTCTTTCTTTTTTCCTTCTTTCATTCATTCATTCATTCACTCATTTGTCCCTCCTTCTTTCCTTCCTTCCTTTCTCCCTCCCTCCCTTCGTCTCTCCCTTCCTTTCTTCCTTCCTTCCTTCCCTCCTGGTCATAGTTAGTGTAGAATATCAAATTCGAGGCTGTCCGCATCCTCCACCGCCAGCCACTCTCCCTACCTTTACCTTTCTTTTTTGGGGTGAGGTGTGTGTGTTTGTTTGTTTGTTTGTTTGTTTGGTTGGTTGGTTGGTTGGTTGGTTGGTTGGTTGGTTTTTAGAGACAAGGCTCCCTCTGTAGGCCAGGCTGGCCTCAAACTCAGAAACCTGCCTGCTCTGTCCCTTGGATTCAGGTGTGCACCATCTTGTCTGGCTTTTGTTTTGTGGCAAAGTCTCGCCTTGTAGCCCTGGCTGACCTTGAACTCACTGGTATGAAAAAACAGGTCTGGGAGCAGAGGACTAGGCTATCCAAAACTATTCCAGCGAGACAAAAAGTGTTCCTTCCGCAGGAGCCTGCACGCTGCATTTAAGCAAGCAAGCACACCCAGAGAGGGTGAGCAATGAGCTCTGCCTCACACTGTTCATGGTTGGCTAAAGATGGTACATTCCACCTTGCGTCTCCCAGCTGTGTAGCCCAGGTTGGCCTGGCAGGTCAGCCTCTGTGATCAGCAGGATGACAAGGGAGTGCCCCAAAACATACGCCCTGATCTCTCTTTAAACAGTAAACAATTAGAGCTGTCTGAAAATACAAAACAACACCTACACACACACACACACACCTCTCAACCTCCACTTCCCCATTCCCCTACCGCCCCATCGCTGGGAAGATTCAAATAAAGGGTTAAGCCGCAGTTTTGTAATAAATCCATAACGGAAATAGACAATGTCCCTGTAGCAGCTGGAGAGAGGCAGCCGCATTGCCGGAGGACCTGGGTTTAGTTCCCAGGACCCCTGTGGCAGCTCACAATTGTAACTCCAGTTCCAGGAGACCTGACTCCCTCCAAGGTCACTACACATGTAATGAACATACATAGATAAATTATACATAAAAAAAAAAATGTTTAATTAGCTTGATGTTGGTGCCGAATGCCTTTTATCCCAGCACTCCGGAAGCAGAGGCAGGTAGGATTCTGAGTTCGAGGCCCAGCCTGCTCCACAGAGTGAGTTTAAGAACAGCCAAGGTTACACAGGGAAACCAGGTCTTAAAAAAGAAAATAAATAAAAATAAAGAGAGAGAGAGAGCAGTGAGATATACAAAGAGTAGTGTAAAACACAGACTCTCAAAGCGAGGGTGGACAATGGGAAGGTCATTGTGCCAACCTTATTTAGGCAGGATTCACATTTTTCTTAAAGTATCTAGACTAGACAGCTTCCCCATGTAGTTGCTGGGAATTGAACCTAGGACCTCTGAAAGAGGAAACAGTGTCCTTAACCACCGAGCCATCTCTCCAGCCTCTGTGACAGGGTTGCGTCTTTGTTCTTGAAAGCCTCCTGCTAGATTTTGATCTCCAATCTTTTGGGTTGTTCAGAATGTCACATCTCCACCCAGAACCAGAGATACAGTCCACGTGCCCCTGTTCTGACCAGCAAGCAAGTCCTGCCATTTTAGGTCCCAGGTTCCCCAAGGAAGGGCTCCACCTTAAGGACCTTCAAGCTGCTGACATCTGCTAGCTACCTGGCTCCGCATAATCAGAGGTATCGTCTGCCTGGACAACGGATCCAGACCTTTCTGCACAAGTCAGGCAAGTCCACCGACCCGAGTGCCCAGCTCCTCTCTATGATTGACGGAATGTCAGCAGTGGCCCCTGGGGTAGGAGATAACTCGGGCAGCAATCCCAGATCACCATCAGCACGTGACCAGGAAATGTGGTCAGTGTCTGTACAAACCTCCCGCACGGTGGGTATTTGCCATGGTGGGGCTTTGCAGTTTGTCATTGTCTACTTGGTCGCAGTCCTAACTGTGGGGCTAGTGGGGCATAGCCTGCATTTACAGCCCCTGGGGTACCCAGTGTGGATACAGGACAAGTGCTGGGGATGCCGCTCAGTAACAGACTGTTCGCTTCATGCCAGCTTCCGTCCCTAGCACCACCCCCGTGCCTCTCCCCAAAGAAAACCACTCACTTCATTTTCTTTCTTTCTGGGGATAGGGTCTTGCCAAGTTGGAAGTTATCATATAGAACAGGCTGGCCTCAAACCTACAAAATCCTCCTGCCTCTGCCACCTGAGTACTGGGGTTGAAGTCATTCACCACCAAGCTTGGCTCGGTTAAATTTAATTTAATTTAATTTTGCTCTTTTGAAATAGAGTCTCACTGTGTAGCCCTGGCTCTCCTGGAACTCACTATGTAGACCAGGCTGGCCTTGAACTGACATAGATCATCTTGCCTCTGCCTCGCTAGTGCTCTGATTAAAGGCATGTATCATCCTGCTTGGCTCAGTTAATTTAAAATATGGAACACTTCACAAATTTCTCTGTATCATTTCAATTTAAGTCTACATGCTGTTGAAACGCAGTTAAAGTTGAATTTCAGATAAGCAGTGATAATTTTTTTTAGTGTAAGTAATATCCCAAGTGAATTTTATCTGGCAATGTTGCCACATTTTCCAGTCAAGATTTAGTCTTTGAAAGAAAGAAAATAAACAGAGACAGAGATGTTGACGTAAAACAGTTCTCACCCCCAAAGGAATATGGAAGGTTTTGCTCTGGGCCAAGATTGAGTGACTGTGGCCCCCGAATGAAGACCTGGCTTTCTCTGAATATCACAGGCCACCTCTGGTGTAGTTACTGGAACTTTCACGTCACAGAACAAAAGAAAGCCACATAAGGAGGCATTTATCAACTGTGTTGCTGGAGATGTGGCTCAGGTCATGGCAGGGCAGGGATGTCTCTACTATAGCCTGCAGGTGCTGTTGTTGTTTTGTCTTTTTGAGGCAGGGTCTCACTCTGTAGCCCAGGCTGGCCTCCAACCGACAATCCTGACTCAGCCTCTTAAGGGCTGGGGTTATGGGCATGAGACACCACATCTGGCTACAGATGTTATCTAGAAGCTACTGGTCTGCTAAGAAAACATTCCAAACATTTTTACTTGATAGTCTAAAGGATGTTAGGTTAGATGCAGATATGGGCAATAAATGGCTATTAGGACTTAAGATAGCCCAAGATAATGCTGGCTCCCCATCTGCCACATTCCAGCTCTCCTCAGTCACGCAAATACTAATCCATGAATTGGCCGGCAAGAGCCTAAGGTGGGTGTGGCTTCTTCAGAGAACACGAGTTCATACAGACAAGGTCAGCAGCAGAAGAACACCAAAATAGAGATAATTAATTCACAACAATCTCTTTTTGCCCGTTTTTGTTTTTTTTCTTAGAAAATTAATCAGGGGCAGGGGGTAGAAATGAGGATTAAACCCAGGCCTTTGTTCACATTGAGCAAGCGCTCAGCTCCTGAGCTACACCCCCACACCTCATTTTATATTAAATTTTATTTTAAAACTGACATTTTAGGCTACCTCCATGGAAGAGTGTTTGCTTAGTGTACCCAAGGCCAGGTTTAATCTTTATCCCTGGGTGGCAGGGGGAGAAGAAAGAAAGAATAATAATAATATAATAATAATGGTAATAATGAAAATATCGAATACTTGCACAAAAAAAATAGAAGGCTGAGCATCACTAAAAAGTATACTGTGAAGTGCAGTTCCTGACCCACCAACTCTGTCCCAGTCTGATCCCTAGAGGTGCTCAACCATTTGGAAATGGTACTTCCAACCATTTCAACTGGTTCCCTCCATTTTAGCCCCCCTCCAGTTTCTAAATACGGTGCTTAAAAACAAAACAAAACAAACAAACAAACAAACAAACAAAAAACCAGGGCTCTCACTCTGTAGCCCTGACTGGGATGTGGACCAGGCTGGCCTCAGATTCCAGAAAGCCACCAGCCTCCCCCTCCGAGTGCGGGATCAGAGGCGAGGACACAGCTGCCTTTAGAGCTTTGCTGTGATACTGCTGGTTTGTTAGGCCGACACCTTAAGAAGCTCTGACCATTTTCTTGCTGTTACAGAAGATGAGAACATTGGCCCGCTTATTCTGTTTTAAAAAAAATTAATGTTTTGCCGGGAGGTGGTGGTTCACGCCTTTAATCCCAGCACTCAGGGAGGCAGGGACAGGCACATCTCTGTGTTTGAGGCCAGCCTGGTCTACAAAGACAGCCAAGTCTACACAGAGACACCCTGTCTTGAAAAACAAATAATAATAATAATAATAATAATAATAATAATAATAATAATAATAATAATAATAATTTTTCTGCTGAGCATTTAACTGAGGACCGCATCAGCCCAACCATCAAGTTACAGCCCCCCCCAAACTGTGAGGCCCTGTTCCCTTTTCACCCCCCTCCCAATGCTCTTTACTGCAGTGTTTGGTGAAGTCAATACTGTGTTGCCGGCAGCGGTGGTGACTGAGCCAGGGACTTGTGTATGCCAGTAGAGCATTGTGTCCCTTCAACATCAGTTTCCTATTTATGCGATCATGGCTATGTGAGACATTGTTTACATTGCGTCTGTTTTCCTAGAGTATGTGGATGTCACTGGTAGGTAACATTGTTTTTGTTGCTGTTGGGGTTTTTGTTTGTTTGCTTTTTGACTTTTGGCTTTGTAGCCCTGGCCTTGAACTCTTCGTAATCCTCCTGCGTCAGCCTTTCAAATTCTAGGATTCCAGGTGTGTGCCACCAGGCCAAGCTCTTCTTTCCTTCCTTTAAAAAAAAATTACTTATTTATCATTTATTTGTGTGTGTGTGTGTGTGTGTGTTTGTGAAGTCATGTGTCCCCATGCATGGGGGTTCCTGTGAAGCAGACAGGGGTATCTGATCCTCTAGATCCGTGCTGTGCCCTGCCATGTGGGTGCCAGGAGCTGGACCTGGGCCCTCTGGGAGAGCAGCCAGTGATCCTAACCACTGAGCCATCTCTCCAGCCCCGCTTTGCTTTGCTTCCTTCCTGTGACTGTCTGCCTTCCTTTTTCCTTTCAATTTGGGGCGCAGGTGTGTGAGCCACAAAGCTGACGTTAGGTTAGAGGGCAGTGTCGAGTGCTGGTGCTCAACCACCTGGTTTGAGACAGGATCCCTTCTTCACCGCGGTGCACACCAGGCTGGCTGGCCCGAGAGCTGCCCTGTTTCCCATCTTGCCATAGTTCTGGGATCACAAAGATGCACAACTGTGTCCATCTTTGTGCGGATTCTAGGGACCTCGGCACTTTACCCGAGTGTTCTTTATCTCTCTATTCTCTTGGGGCCTTTTTGTTTTGAGGCTGAGCTCTCTGTGTAGGCCTGGCTGTCCTGGAACTCACGGTGCTAATCAGGGTCTTTTCTTTATCCGTCCTGTTTTTCGATAATGAACCTTGAGATGTCTGATTGTCTCTCTCTGAGAATTTTATAGCATTTTAAAGTTTTCCTCCAGAATTTATGAGCTCTTCTGCAGCTGCCTCTGCTGTTCACCCACAGTCACACCCCTGGCTCTCATGACTGAGGCATTCCTGAAATGTCTGGGGATTCCAGCCCTGGCCACATTATAGGACTGTGTGGTGAAGAGGGGACTAGATGGCCAGGACGCCTGGGTGGGGCTTGTCTGATGGTGACTTCCGTCCATGGGCAGTGATCCTCAGTTGGCTTTTCCATTGGGGACTTGAAGTGTCTGTGCCCATAGGTCACTCCTGGAGCCTGCTTGGCTCTACAGAAAAGGGCTCTTTGGTCTGCAACCTGGCTGAGGGCTGCCTAGGAGCAGGGTGAGGAAAGGAAACTGAGCCATCAACATTGCTATCTACCACACCTACCCACACTCCTGCCCTCCCTCCCACTCCACCCTCCCTCCCACACCCACCCTCATTCCCACCCTTGCTGCACAGCACCTGATGTGCCAACCCAAGTTCCCTAGGGAACACGGAATTGTGTGGCCAGTGCCCCCCCCCCCATACTCTCTCATGGCCTTCCCAGACTCCTCCAGTCCTCTCATTTATACCCCTCTCTCCCTTTCCCCAGCAGCTTGACCTGAGTCCTCCACACCTCCCCTGCAGGCCTGTGCTGCTGGGGTTGTCACTACTGTGTCTGTCCCTTCCTACATTCTAAAACTGGGTTGACATCTTGGCCTCCATCTTCTTTTCTATTCTCAAAAATCATGTGATTTAGTCCTCTTTTGATTTCTTTATGGTTGTTTTGTTTTTGTTTGTTTTTATTTTATTTTATTTTTTAGTATGGCTTGGGGACAGAACAGTCGGGACAGAACAGGGCATACTTCTGCTGTATTTAATTGAAATTTTTTTTGTTTGTTTGTTTGTTTGTTTGTTAGCTTGAAACAGTTTTCATGTAGCCCTCGATGACCTCAAACTCTCCTATGTAGCCAAGGATGACCTTGAAATCCTTACCATCCTGCATCTACCTCCAGGGTATTAGAATTACAGAGCTGAACCTCTTGGACTGGTCTGAGGTGCTGGGAGGCAACCCTGGGCTTTATGCTTGCCAGCACGCTACCAACTAGGCCACATCCCCACCTCTCCACCAGAACTTCTTTAGCACCAGTTTGTACTTACTTCAAGGCTATCATTTCCAGGCCCTGCTGTATGGTAACTCCTGCTTTCAGTCAGCAAAGCTTCTTTCTCCTCCTCCTCCTCCTCCTCTTCCACCTCCTCCTCCTCCTCCCCCTCCTTCTCTAAGACAGGGTCTTCCACTATGTAGCTCTGGCTGTACTGGAACTCATTATGTAGACCAGGCTGACCCAGAACCCAAAGAATGCTCCTGAGTGCTGGGATTAAGTGCTTATACCACCACACCCAGCCTGTAGCAAAGTTTTTCTTTGATTCTTCTCTGGGCAAAGCTCAAACACTCCTGGCGATGGCACTGGCTCCTAAAGGCATTCATAGAGTGCATGACCTTTTGGACAACAGCAACAAAACCTAACAGTGGTTTCCGCCCAGGGAGAGGAGGAACAAAAAGCTTGAGGAGGGCTTTAACATGGGAATAAGCACAAGGCCCGGGTCCTGTCTGCCACGGAGTCCCTTTGACCACTTAACTCTAGAATTAGGAAGAACTTTTTTTTTTTTTTTTTCATTTTTGATGGGGTCTTGCTATGCAGCTAGTCGGACTCTGAACTCCCTGTACATGTAGTCAACACTGGTCTAGAATTCGAAGTCTTCTTGCCTCAGCTCTCCAGTGATGCCGTCATAGGCACACATACAATACTCTGAACAAGGCTATTTCAGCACTGGCTCTTTAACGCCTTGTACTGAGGGCTCCAGAGTTTCAGAAGGGAACAGCGTTGTTTCATTGAATGCCTCTGTGACCAGTACAGCCTTGAACTAGAAAGCCGAGGAGGGGGCGGGCATGCAGAAGCCCGCTCAAGGGGCTTGGAAGAGAGTGAGTGAAGCCAATGCTCAAGGCTTGGAATGCCACACCAAAGACTTCAGTTTATCTGCAGGCAGCAGGGAGAGACCCCAGGCTGTTGACAAGACGGCCTGTGTTTCAGCAAAGCTCTGCTAAACTGGGCATGATGGCACACACCTTTAATTACAGCACTAGGGAGGCAGAGGAAGGTGGATCTCTGTGAGTTCAAGGCCAGCTTGACAGGAAGGAAGGAAGGAAGGAAGGAAGGAAGGAAGGAAGGAAGGAAGGAAGGAAGGAAGGAAGGAAGGAAGGAAGTTCTGCTGGGTTTCTTTGTTTTTGGATGTTTGTTTGTTTTGTTTGGTTTTTCAAGACAGGGTTTCTCTGTATAGCCCTGGCTGTCCTAGAACTTGCTCTGTAAACCAGGCTGGCCTCGATCTCGAAAAGATCACCTCCCTCTGCCTCCCTTACCCCCCAAGTGTTCGGATTAAAAGCATTCGCTACTACCCCCTGTGCTCATAGGGCTTTTTAGAGATCCAGCCCTGGGGCTGAGGACAGACAGCTCAGTTGGCAAAGTGCTTGCCAAGCAAGCATGGGGAGCCAGGTGAGAAAGGCCAGATGTGGTGGCTGCTGGACGCTTACAAAGTGCTGGGGAGGGAGAGTTAGGAGGCTCCTCATAGAGTTCTGCCCTCGTAGAACTCCCCCTGGGGCTCCTAGCCTACCTAACCAGGCAGCCCAGCGAGAGAACCTGTCACAAAACCTCAAGGTGGGCGGGTCCTGAAAACGGCACACCTCCATACACACGGCTACATGCGTGAACGTCTACCTGCATGCAACAGTCCACCTCCCACACCAACATACGTGTATGCACATACTGACACACAGACACAGGCATCTGGATCCTAGCTTCTGCCCTTTGCAGGGAAAGGGGGCAGACATGTGGAAGCCAGCTCAAGGGGCTTGGAGCAGAGTGAATGAAGATTTTCTTCCTCATTAATTCTTGCTTTTCTTTCCACACACACACAGACACATGCGCACACACGTACATACATGCAAATGCACACATACACACACACGCACATGCATACACACAGGAACATACACACGTGTGCGCGCACACACTTGAGACAAGATCTCACGGCGCTATCTAGGCTGACCTTAGAACTTGCTTTGTAGACCAGACTATCCTCTAACTCACGTAGACCGGGCTGGCTTCTCAATCATGGAACTCTGCCTATCTGTGCCTCCTGAGTGCTGGCATTAAAGCCACGCACCACATCTGCCTGGCACTCCTTTGAGATTGTCTGGAGGTGAGACTAGGAATCTGCATTCTCCAAATGTCTCATCTCCAGCGTTGGGTGTGGCTCTGAGGAGGGAGACTGGCGCCTTTCCTTCGTGAGAAGGTAGAAGAAAAACGTATTTGGGAGAAGATGGTGACGCGGTACCCTGAGGGTGCCAAGGGGGACTTGGCACGAACCTGTGGGTGTCTTTCTCGCTCACAGTCACGGATGTGTAGAGCCGAGAGAGGGGCCGATAGTTCAGCTCTCTGGGGTCCCTCCCATGTGGACACACACGGTGCTCACCCCCTGGGATTGGAGAGGGTGCTACCTCAGAGCTCAGGCTCTGTCGCCCAGCAGCTGGGTTGCAACGTCGCCTGTGCAGGAGCAAGTCACCTGTTGGAACAGCACGCCCCTCCCTGCACACTGCGGGGTCCACAGGCTGTTAGCTTCATCTGGCTTTTGTGATGGCTTCACGCGATGCCATGGAGGCCAGGCACGGTGCCTGACCCGTAGGGAGCTCCCTGCGAGGGCATCCTGAGAAATGTCGTGTCATGGCAGGAGCCAGAGAGCCATGTCTGTGTTCCCCGGCGCTGGGAGACAAGTTCTCGGGGAAGCACAGATGCTTTCATTTGTTCCTGTCTGTTTGTGTGGCTTTTTCTAGGTTTAAGTGTGGTGATTCCTCTGCCTTTGGTTTCTAGGACTCAAGAGAAACGACAGTCCCTCGCTGCTGCGTTTAATTGGCGAGAAGCGCACAGACCTGAAATTATAATTATGACGTTTTAAATGTCAAGCTCTTCAAAAGTCTGCCGTTGCCCTTGCTTTCACCCTGAACCCAAACCCTGCCTCCCAAACCAAGAGCATGTCCCGCATCTCTCGGCCAAGCGTCACCTGGGGAATCTGAGTGACAGGTGACGTGCAGGCCGCTGGAAGAGGCGCAGTAAACGGAGCCTGTGATGAGCTCAGAAGAGGTGAGTTGATGATCTGCTATTTATAGCCCCACTAAGAGGCTCTGGCCGCCAGCTCCATGCAAGGCTGGGTGGAAATGATGGCTTTGCAGGCTGAAAGCACAAAATGAAATTGGTGATTCATGGGCAGCCGCCAGTTGAAATACAAACACGCTCCTGCTCCTCCAGCTAGTCCTCCTCCTCCCCACCCCCTCCCCCCAGGCCTTTCACACCCATGGGGAGGAGTTCTGAGAAGACTTGCAAGCCTGCTACAACCTGGGCTGTCTGCGTCTGGCTCTGTGGAGTACTGGGATGGCTCTGGTGAACCCCCCTCCCCCGGGGAGCTGGGGCTAGAACCCGAGTCTAAATTTAAGAGGTCACCCCGGAGGGATGGGGCAGGGGAGACAGAAAGGCATGCGTCTTCTCAGGTGACACAGGCTACAGAGCTGCTTCTGTGAATGCTGGACATGCAAACATGTACCCAGCTGTTTCCCACTTCCCCAGCCCAGCGCCTGTCACCTGCAATGACCATTGTTTATTGTTCTTGGTCATTTCTCCCTCCTGGGCCAATGTCTTCCTGGAGCCCCTCCCACCCCTCTCAGCCAAGGTGAGGCTGCTTTGGAGGACTCTCTCTTCCCTACAGCCAAATGATGTTCAGAAGGCCAGACCAGGTTAAGGAGTCACAAACCAAACTCAGAAGCCAGGTGGATCACCCAGTGCTAGGCACAGAGGGCTGGGCTCCTGGGGTGCAGCTCTCTGGAGAATAAAGCCAGAAGAGGACCATGCTTTCCAGGCCAGGCTGGGCTAGAATGGGACCATGTTTCAAAGAAAAGCCAGGGGCTAGGGAGATGGCTCAGCAGTTAGCAGCACCTGTTCTCCCAGAGGCTGTGAGGTCAGTTCCCAGCATCCACATGGCAGTCCAAGGACCATCCACAATCCCAGGTCCAGGTGACCTGACTCTGTCTTCTGACCTCCTCATGCACCAGGCACTCAGAGTCACACATGTACACATGCAGGCAAAACACTCAGACACATAAAGTAAAACAGACAGATAAATTAAAAAGGTATTAAGAAAAACTGAGTGGCTGGGCAGTGGTGGCACACAGAGGCAGGCAGATACCTGAATTTAAGACCAGCCTAGTCAATGAGACCCCCCTCCAAAAAACAAAAAGAAAAAAACCCTAAATTTGAATAGCTGTCCTTTTGACTATTCATATTTTTCTTGATTATATTAACAAGGTGAAAGTTGAATTTTTTCTTTTTTTCCTTTCTTTCTTTTTCTTTTCTTTTATTTTTAAGACAATTTTTTTGTTTGTTTGTTTGTTTTTTTCATTGTTTTTCTGCATGGACTTGGCTGTCCTGGTCTCCCTTTGTAGACCAGGCTGGCTGCAAACTCAGAGATCCACCCGCCTCTGCCTCCCTAAGTACTGGAACCACAGGTGTGTCCCACCGTGCCAGGCTCGAATTTTTCCTTAGAAATCCATTCTATTCCAGCTACTCAGGAAGCTGAGGCAGGCAGGGCACAGGTTCAAGACCAGATCGGATAAACTAGCAAGATGCTGTCAGCTTCTTCACCAATACAACAGAGCAGTGACAAACCCATCACATGGGGTTGGTAAAGAGAAAAAGATGCAACATCAGGGTTTGGGACTGTGGCCCAATGGGTAGAGCACTGGCCACATAAGCATGAAGACCTAACTCTGAATCCCCAGAACCCAGGTTAGAAACGGGCTGAGGGGCTGGAGAGATGGCTCAGCAGTTAAGAGCACTGGCTGCTCTTCCAGAGGACCCTGGTTCAAATCCCAGCACCCGCATGGCAGTTCACAACTGTCTGGTCTATAACTCAAATTCCAGTGGATCTGACTCCCACTCCCGCACACAGACATATATGTATGCCAAACACCAAATGTATATAAAAATAAATAAAATTTTAAAAACTGGGCCTGAATGCATGTGCTTATAACCTCAATGCTATGAGGTGTGAGAGATAGAAGATTTATGGAGCTTGGTGGCTGTCAGTGTAGCTGAAAAGTGGCAAGTTCTAGGTTCAAGAGAACCAATCTCAAAGGGGATAAGCCAGGGAATGATAGAGCAAGGTACCTGACTCTATTGTTTGACCTCTGTGCATTCAAGCACAGACACACAGACACACGGACAGGCCCATTCACAGGTACACATACACACATACATACACACACACAGGAACACACACACACACACATATACACACTCAGACACACAGACCTACACATTTGTGAGCTGGAAGTGTGTAGCACAGGGTCAGGCTTCATGACAGAACAGTAGGGCTTCGGCAGAAACCCGACCTTTACACCCAGGTCAGGCTACCCAACATACTGGCCCTTCCTTGGCTTGGCATTGGAACCAAGTGCCTGTCCCCCAGGGCGGTGTCTTGTCTGGGGCTGGAAACCTGACTCTTGTGCTCCCCTGGGTCCTGGTTCCAGGGTTCCAGGTTCTCCCTGAGTCCTGTCGGCAATACCAAGGCAGCCGGCAGAGGACCCGGAGTGCGGCAGGAGGAGCCCAGCCCACCTCTAGCTGGGTACACAGCACAGACTGCTGACTCATGGACACACGTGAGGCCCCGGGCTGCTTGCGCATCCTCTCCTCCCCAGCTGTCGGCCGAAGCATAATTGTAGCTGTCACTTTGGCAACAAGACGCTGTGATGTGTCCTAATACAACTGCCTCTGTTCCACAGCAGGGAGCTTTTGGGGGTGGGAGGGCTCCGCAGCTGCTCTCGTGGAGAACTGGAAATCAATCTGCATGAGATTTGTCCAGGTGCAGTCCCAGGGGCAGCGTGGGCCCCCGGGGAGAGGCCTCGTGCTCGAACCAGCTGGGCACTGCCTGCGTCAGCATCTTCGGTAATGCCGTCCTGATGGCATCCATTAATAAGAGACAGGCTGCCATTGGAGGGAGGCATTTTTTGGCAGCCCCGAGGAGGAGCTGGAAGGCAGCCTTTAGACAATGCATGAGTTGGACTCCGGGGTGAATGGAGAGTTAGACAGTGGTGGAGGGAGATGGTGCCAGAGACATAGCTGGGACCAAATTGAGAAGCGGGGAAGCTGAGGGCCAGACCTGCAGCTTGGAATGCATCCTGGAAGCAATTGAGAGCCTCTGGGGGCCTTATGGGAGAGAGCGAAGTGGTCAGATGATGTGGGGTGGGGGCGGGGCTGGGGGGGAGGTCTGGGCTCAAGCGTCCTTGAGGAGTGTCTGTGAGTATAAGACTCTCCCTTCCCACACATTTGGCAAGAAGAAGCTCATGCCTTTTTTGGAGAACCATTCCCGGATCCCCAGCTTAGGAGGTGATGGAGGCTCTGTGCTTGGTGGGTCATTACAGCGACGCTCTGGCCTCACCGTGCCAGCAGTGAACACAGGCCAGCAAGGGGAAGTTCTGGGCCTGTGCATCTTTCTTTTCTCTCTGCTTTGACCAGGAGGAGTTGGGGAACAAAGTACCTGTGTCCAGAGATTCCAGATGTGGGTGGGACCGGAGAGCTTCCGGGGCCGTGGGGTGGTCTCACTGCTTTGGGTAATTAACCTCTCAAGTTGCTACCCACAAAGAAATCAGCAGAGAGACTGGAAATGTGGCTCAGCTCTAGATAGAGTTCTCGGCTAGAATGCACAAAGCCCTGCACAAACGGGACATGGACATCAAGAAGCAGGAGGACCGGAAGTTCAAGGTCACTCTTAACTACATAGGGAGTTGAAGGCTAGCCTAGGCTACATGAGACCTTGTCACAAAAACAAACAACAGAAAAAGGGGATGTGGCCAGAGAGATGGTTCAGCAATTGAGAATGTTTGCCACCTTCCCAGAGGACTTGAATTCGGTTCCCCGGCACCCACATTGGACCAATCACAGCTGCCTGTGACTCCAGTGACAAAGGATCCAATGTCCATCCTGGTCAACTTGGGTACTTGCACATACTACACACTGATACAGACAAACACGGAACTAAAAACTAAGGAAAATCTGTATGTAAAATGTTTGTAACTCAAAGTCCAGGGAAATCTCACACCCTCTTCTGACCTTCCCTGGCACTAGGCATGCAGAGGGTATACAAACATACATGCAGACAGAACACATAAAAATGAAAGTAAATAAAACCTTAAAAATCAAAACAAAAATATAAATAAATAAGCTGAAGAAAACAACAGAGACCAAGAGCATATTAGCTTGCCTAATGAGGAAATTCCTAGAAGGAAGGTTTCATTCTTTTCGTTTTTTTTTTTTTGTTTTTTTTTTTTTTTTAAACTAGGTCTCTTTATGACCCTATGTAGGCCTGGCTGGCCTGGAACTTGCTATGTAGACCAGGCTGACCTCACAGAGATCCACCTGCCTCAGCCTTTCAAGTGCTAGGATTAAAGACGGCATCACCATCCGTGACTCAGAGAGTTTCCATTCTTACAAACCAAAATAAATACCGCCTTGTAGGTTGGTTCAGGAAGACTGAGGGATAGGAAGTGTTTGGAGCCGGTCCCAGCCGGATGACCCACCCTCGAGCACAGATGCCAGCGCATATCTGGACCATCGTGTAAGTCAGAAGGAAGACACAGCTCAGTCAACAAATATTTGGTGTACCTCCTCGGAAGTGCGCTGCTGTGTAAGCAGTGGTTTGGCAGTGGTTCTCCTGTTCAGCTGCAAGCTGTTGGGAGCAAGATGCCCTTCAGGAGGAGGAGGGGCAGGTAGACTCCTATTCCCACTCCTGTGTGAGCCTCTTCCTGGTGTTCCCTGCTCTGGGCTACTGAGGCCAGTCTGAACAGTGAGGAAGTCCTGCCACCACATTCAGCAGGGTGACCGAGGGCAGAGCCCGAGCCTCTTCCCAGAGGGCAGGCAGCACCACCACCCTTTCCGCCTCTCCCAACCCAACCCAGTGACTGCCATGGCCCATTTGAAGCGCTGCCATGTCAAGATGAGTTTTTACCTATTCGGTATACTAGTCTCTTAAAAATTCACAAGATTTTAGAACTGGCCGTGGTGCCTTGAGACGCGGTCTCTCAGAATCTGTCTCTGCTTCGCATTTTCAGCCATGACCAGTTTTCTTTGTGGATGCTGAGGATTCAAACCCGGATCCTCCTGTTCGAAAGGCAACCGTCCCTTTAGTCCCTTGTTCTTGGTTTCTGAGGCAAGGTCCCATGTATCCCAGCATGGCCTGCATCTCACTATAGATCAGGAGATGACCTTGATCTTCTCTTCCTCCTACGTCCCAAGTGTTGGGATTACAGGCCACACTCCACCAGGCCTGGTTGGCAGTGCTAGGGAATGGAGCCCATGGCTTTGTGCATTCCAGGCAAGCTCCCTACCAACTGAGCTGCAATACACCCCGGTTGTTTTGGGGACAGGGCCTCACAACATAGGTCAGACTGGCCTCTGCCTCATCATTCTCTTGCTCCAGGTAGGGATGCAGTGTGTATCATTGTACGCAGCTACAGATATTTAAAAAAAAAATACTGAACAGGCCATTCTCTTAGAAACGCTGAGGCTTCCACATCCTGGGGGCAGGAGGATGGCTGTGATGGCATGCAAGGGGCTCTTGCAGTTGTAGACTGTTAGAAGTTTCGAGTGACTATTCCCCACTATAAATAGGAAATGGAACCAAATAGCCGTGAAGCAGGGTTTACTTCTTACTAAAAAACCAGGCTGCTGCGACGGGGGTTGGAGGGCAGCGAGATGGCTCAGTGGGCCAAGCACTTGCTGGGCAAGCCTGAGAACCCGAGTTCGGATCCTAGAACCTTTCACAGTAGCCAGAACATAGGATCCCTGTGCCCCTGTGGTGGATAGTGATGTAGGAACAAAGCATCGTGGGCTTGGGCTCGGGGTATCATTTAATAGTAGAGCATGTGCCTAACACGCACAAGGCTCTGCTTCCATTCCAGCCTGCAGAAGAAAAGAACACTTCAGCGGCTCCCAACAGGACCAAACATCACTGACCTCACACTTCCTGTGGATCAAGAATCGGAAGTGACTTGGCTGCGTCATTCAAAAGGTTGCAGTCAGGATGTCAGTGGGGACTGTGGTCATCTGAAGGCTTGAGCAGGACTGCAACATGCTGAGAAGATGACCTTTGCTGTTGGCAGAAAGCCTGGATTCCTTACTGTGACCTTAATCCATGCATTCACTTGAGTGAACCTAAGGCACGGGCCCCTGGCCTCTGCTGGCCTAGAGCAAGCACGCCCAGAGGAAGCGATAGACAAAGACAATGTCTTTCATGACACTCACAGAAGTAACATGCTCTACTTTCTATGGCCATCTGTCTGTGATATAACAGGTTCTTGGTTACACAGGCCAGTTCTACTGAATGGAAGGGAGAAAGCTCCAAGAATGAGTATTGAGAACCTGAGGGTCGGTGGGAGCCATCTTAGAAACTGGCAACCATATTTGCTATCCTCAAGAAGAAGCTTTAGCCCTGAGTTGGCTGCTCTAATTCTAGCTATCAATTATAGACAAGGCATTTAAGGTGAACGAGGAAGGAAGAAGACAGGGCTTGCCTTCCCCCCACCTCTAAGGATGCATTCTGGATGTTGGACACAACATTCTACTTGTATCTTGTTAGAACTTGTTCACATAGCTGCAAAGGAGGCTGGCAAAGTTAGTATTTATTCTGGGAGAGTCTGTGTCTGGCTACTCCATCGGCTAGAGGCCACAATGGCAATGTTGGGGGTGGGGGGCAAAGTTTGGGAGTAGGGGCCATAGAGAACATCCACAGACCTTGGGTTTCTGTCCAGATAAGAACTTATGAGCCATCTTGGCTGATGTGTTTGTTTATGTTATTGAGAACTACATAGTAATAATCCATGAATCTCAATGTAAACAGAAAATTGTTCTGAGAGGAGCTCAGGAGACCAGTGAGCATAAGAAACAAACCTAGGGAAGGGCAAGATGGCTCAGAGGATAAAGGTGATTACTGAAAAGCCCAAGGACCTGAGTTCAATCCCTGGGACCCACTTGGTGGAAGGAGAGAACTGACTTCTACAAATTGTTCTTAGACTTCCAAATGGGTGTTATACCATGTACACACCACACACACACACACACACACACACACACACACACACACAATGAAAACAACAACAAAACAGACCCAGTTCTTGAAGCCCAGCCACAGGTGGTCCTAAAAATGGAGCAGGTCCCCAAATGAAGGCCCATCCCAGAAGGCCTGGTGAGAGCAGTTTCCTTATTTACGCACAACTGCAGGTTTAAACAAATTCCAGGCTGCCGAGTAACGGATCCAAATGCAGAAGCGCAGATGGGCAATTCCACCAGCTGTGTTTTGAAAATGATCGTATGATTCCTGATCAATGAACCGAAGAGACCAAATGCAGGCGAGCTCAGAGCTGAGCGGCGGTGTCGCCCTGAGACCTCCTGGAGTCCACAGCCAGGGCCCTAGCATCCTGACTCAGCCAGGACAGGTGTGAGATGCTGAGGCCTGAACACACAGACAATGAATTCTCTGTCTCCCTGAAGGCTGGAGGAGGACCAGGTTCTGGTTTTAGTGAGTGGCCAGTGACAGGAACCCCTCACCTTAGAAGTCGGAGAAATCTGCAACCAGAAAGCTTGGGCTTGGCATCCCGAGGATAGTGGGTTCCTGGTAAGGCCCTTCTGGTTGGAGTGGCTGGTTGTCCTGCTCTGGGCAGCGTGGACATTGGGACCTAACTGAAGATGAGGATAAGGAGGTGGGACTGAGTGAGGACTCTGGGATACTCATTGCATGAAAGGTGGTGTGGGGTAGTCTACATACCTGGCTGTGCCCACGCTCCTTGCTTATGACTGGGGGAGGTGGCCCAAGCTGGATGAGATCCTGTATTGCCCCAGCTGGCCATCTGTGCCAGGTCCTGCATTCTCCTGCTTGCTTGGGCCAGGCTTACACTTACTAACACACTGGAATGTCGCTCACCCCACGGTGATTATTCTCCCAACCGTCCTCCTCTGTCTTGTTCAGGGTCTGATATTCACCGAAGCTTGCAGGAGCTCTGCAGACTTCTCATCAGATTCTCCTTTCAAGAGAGATACTGAAAGGGGCTGGAGCCAAAACTCAGTTGCCAGAGGGCTTGCCTCACACTCGTGAAGTCCTGGATTCTCTCCCCAGCTCCAAATGAATGGGTGCATGCCTGTAATCCCAGCACTCTCGAGATGAATGTAGGAGTATCAGCAAGCCAAGGCATCCTTGGCTACGTAGTAAGCTTGAGACCAACCTAAGCTATATGACACTGTCGGAGTAAGAGAAGGAGAGGGAGGAGAAGAAAAGAGGGAGAGGGAGAAAGATCCAGCCAATGGCTGAGGCCAGTCTCCAACCTTGGGGAGAAGATGGGGAAGGTTAATGGGTGACTGAGATAGAGGGAGGCAGGGTGGAGCTATGGCTCAGGAAAGCAAAGTGAAGTGTCCCGGACTGGACTTGACAGTCCACCGTTCAGTTGCACTAATGTTTATCCAGCACCTGCTCAATGATGAAGACAGCAGACCACATCCCACATCCTGGGGACCCAGAATAGAAGGAAGACTCTATGACATCACTCCAGACCACAGACAAAGCAAAACAGTAGAGAATGTGACATGCAGAGTTGGGTTGAGTACAAGGCCCCTCAAAACGACGGCCGTGTACTGGGGAAGCTGTGAGGGAAGGAAGTCCAGAGGAGGTGACACCTGCAGGAAGAGCAGGCATCTGAGGAAGCATGCATCCTTGCACCTGCAAACTCCCTGGGGCAGAGGTTAGGGGAATCCCCAGACCTGCTGTTCCTTGCTCTCTTAAGTCTCTGGTTCCCTGGGGGCTACTGTGGCCTTGATCTCCTGCCACTGAGCAGCCCAGCAGGGTCAAGGGAGGGCTGAGAACCCTCTGCCTTTATCTTCTGGGCTTCCTGTCGTTTGGGGCTCTTTGGTATCTCACCAGAATGGCGGAGGGCCTGTCCATTAAGAAGGGTGTGGGATGTACCTACCCTTGGAGAATTTTCCCGAATTCTAGTCCTTATCCATAAAAGTCGCCCAAGTGACCTGGGCAGATTCTCAGTCCTGACTGCGCCCAGCCTCCTCTAATGGGGCAGGAGACAAAACTAGCAGGTGTATTGGGTGATGCGCTGTCGTGACCTATTTCCTGTTGCCAGAGCCAGTCTCCAAGAGCTCTGGGTTCCTTGAGGAGCCATGGGAATCCCCTCACCACTTAAATACTCACCTGGCCCCAGCAGCCAGTCCTACAGCATGAAAGGGACCAGACTCGTACGAACACACTCGGGTCCTGGGCACTTTGCAACCTTGTTCTCCCTCCGAGACCCGGGAAAAAGTGAGATGCAGAAAAGACCAGACGACCAGTTTGAGATCTCACACGGGAGGGCCTCCCCGGAGTCGTTCTATAGAATAAGGGAGGCGTAGGCTCTGTGAGGTCCAGAGGGCACCAGGTCCTCTCAGAGTCCTCTCAGGTGGGCGGGTGAGACTGTCGCCGTCCTTGGGCATCTAAAAAGACCTTCTTCTGGTCGTTGCTCTTCTCTCTGGGGTGTGCAAGGAGTCTCTGGCAGCCCTGGACTGCCACCCTCTGACTCAGTCTGGCATGTGAGGCCTTACCTGCTGGCTAGTACCCATATTCTCTTTCTGCAGCCAAATGTGTGCCTATCTATGTGTGTGTGTGTGTGTGTGTGTGTGTGTGTGTGTGTGTCAGTGTGTATGCCTGTGTGTGTATCTATGTATGTGTCTGTGTGAGTGTGTGTGTGTATGTGTGTATGTGTGTATGTATGTATGTGAGACATCTGAGGAAGCATGCATGTGGAGGACAAATGTCAACTTCAGTAGCTTCCTCAGTCACTTTCCACACTGTTCCTTGTTTTTTTTTTTTGTTTTGTTTTTTTTTGTTTTGTTTTTTTTTTTTTTTTTTTTTTTTTTTTTTTTTTTTTTTTTTTTTTTTGTTTTTTTTTTTTTTTTTTTTTTTTTTTTTTTTTGAGGCAGGGTCCCTCATTTTTATCTGGAACTTGTCAATTTGGCAAGGCTGACTGGCCAATCGGCCCTAGATATTGACCTATCTCCCCTCCCTCACCACTGGGATTTCAAGTACACGCAATCACTTCTGGCTTGTTATGTGGGCTCCAGGGCTGGACATGGGCCCCATGCTTGTGTTGACTGAGCCGGGCACTAACTCTTATTTGTTTGTTTGTTTATTCATTTATTTGTTGTCTTCCCCCTGAAGAGATCTCCCATATTCACCCGAGACCCTGGATTCCAACCGTTCTCTGTTGTCGCCTGCTGTCTCACCTATCAAGCCCAGCATCAGCACTGTCTCACCTACTAGGTTTTCCCGGCCATCCTCTGCCCTCTGAACCCATGGCCTAAGGGCTGGAGCTTTTTATTGGATTCGAATCTTTAATTACAGGAGCCACACATGCTTGTAAAAACATTCCCACATTACAGATGTGTGCTCAGCGAGGCGAGTGTGTCATCCCGACCTCCTTCCCTAGAACTCACTGCGGGTCGGTGGATGGGCACACGGGTACTGGTGGGCTCTTGGGGACCTTCCCTAGCTACTTGAGGTGGGGTGGTGGAATTAGGGGTGGGGATGAACACTCAGTGGAAGCTTCTAGAGTGTGGTGAGATGAGGACTTAGAAGCCAACCCCCCGAGGTCAGTCTGTGGGACTTCTTGATTTCTTTTACAAGACAGTTCAAAGCGCAGAGCCCCAGGGAAGCATTCCTAGCTCATGTGGGAATAAGCATTCTAACTCACCCAAGAGCCAGAAACTCAAGTTCAAAAGGCACACAGGCCTCCAGAGAATACCCTTGGCCTAGCATAGCCAGCCAGAACAAGCCTAGGCAGAGCTAAGTCCAAGACTGGCCGCTTTCTCATTGTGGTCACTTGGTGAGGTGGAGAAGGGCAGGGTGTGTAGCCTGGACTTTCTTCCTCCAGGCTGGTCCCCCGCCCGGGAGGCCCTTGGCCCCCAAACTACGGATCCATCATAAACCTTAAGAATCGTAAGAATTGTAGCTGTGCCGACATGTCCCTCTCCAGGGGAGAAGGAACTGAGGTGTATTAAGACCATGTTAGGTCACCCTACCCCAACTTAAAGATGGCATGGAAGGGTCAACCAAGGTGTTAGCATCTCAACTAAGACTCAAAAGAGAAGCAAGCAGAGTGGCCAAGAAGAGGGGAAGGCAGCATCCCCTCAAGAGTGGCCACAGATGATGGAGGAGCTGACAGTTGAGGATGTGATGGAGTGGAGCCAACTATTGGGGTAAGCAGACCCTCTCTGCTGGGCCAAAATTTTGATCAGGCCTCTGTCCCAGTGATCAAGATGACTTAAGGAAAGCTTGACAGGTTAAGAGGAAGTGAATGCCTTTAGGTGAATGATAATGGTGGCCGGGTTAGAGTTTGATAAAGCATTGCCAGGGGATGGAGAAAAATGAGGAGGGTTCAGGCTTGATAGTCGAGGATGTGTACCCTATAACACACACACAAGCATGAAGCCTTGCAGCTGTCAAGTGGGCTGGACTCACCGTGGGGAGCTAAGGGCCCTTCCTCAAATGAAGGCCAGTCGCAAGTGTTAAGGCCTGATGTGGCCATCTAGTCTGCTGAAATCAGTGAAGACCTGCCGCAGACTTCCATTTGGGCATATCACGTTTTGAGACGCTGCTAGACACCACAGTCTTGTTGCCCTAGGCACAGAGCTAGTCTCTTTCAGCCTTTGCCCAAGCCGTAGAGTCCTGCTAGTCAGGAGCTTGAGGGGCCTTCAACATATGTGGACTCATGCAAGTTCATATCTGAGCTCTCTTGGGTCTCTGAGGGTTCAATGGTGGCCCAGTAGGGCTCTGGGATACTGTCTGAGGCCATGAAAATTAGGGTTCTGTGCTGTGGGCACATGCATTTGGAACCCAAAGTCTCCGATTCTCTAGTTCCCTGAGTGACTTCGTCATGGCTTTCCTCTCTAGGCCTCTACCTGCAGCCCCAGGCCTGTGGCTCCCACTGTTCATGTCTTCCTCCTTTTTTCTCCAGGCTGCCTGCTCATCCTTGCCTTTCGTGCTTTTCTGAGAAAGATATCACCAGTCTCCCAGGTCAGCCTGTGAGTAGAGTCCCTCCCGCATTCTATTCTATAGAACAGAAGTATTCTGTTCCTTCTTCCCATTCACCAAGGGTGTCCATTGGTCTGTCACCTCCTCAGATTGTGGCCCACTGGACTCTGTATCCCAGTACCTGCCCAGGGGCTCTGTCTGTGGTTTGGACACTGAATGAATAAATGAGTAAATGAATAAGCAGATGGACAGATTGCCTTTGAGGAAACAAAAAGCTCGGGCCAACAAGGTGGCTCAGCAGGTAAAGGCACGTGCTGCCAAGCTTGAAGACCCGAGTTCAATGCTCGGGTGGAAGGAGAGAACTTAAATTTTCCTCCGACCAAGCACAGTGGTCAAGAGGCAGAGGCAGAGGCAGGTGGATCTCTGAGTCGGAGGCCAGCCTGATCTACAAAGCGAGTTCCAGGAGCCAGGACTACAGGGAGAAACCCTGTTTCATAAAACAAAAACAAAAACAAGTCATCTTCCGCCCTTCACAGATTTGCTCTGGCGCACGCTTGCCACTCTGCCCTGGTGGGGGGAGGGGGAAAGCATTGCACTCCTGAAGTCACAGAAGTTGTGGCTACATAATTCCTACACAAGGTCAAGTCAGGGGAGCCCTAAGCACAGAGGAGGAAGGGGTTCGCAGGCCCCACCCCTGGCCATGAAGTAATGGCTATGGCCTCTGAGGGAGGAAGTGTCTGTTTAAGGATGTGGCCCCCTCGTAGGCCCAGCATACTCCAGTGAATGCCCCACACTGAGGAGGATATGGGCGGTACAAGCTGGACTCGGTGGGTTATCTTAAAATAGAGGACACGAAGCTGGGGGTCGGGTGGGGACGTGGGGGCGGATCAATCAGGAAGGAGTTCGGGTGACTATGACAAAAATACATCGCAATGAAATTCTCAAAGACTTGATTAAAATATGTTAAAAAGAGGAAGAGGAGGAGGATGGGCTTGGAGTGCATCACGTTAATCTCAGCAGTGGAGAGCCGAGGCAGATGGATTTCTGGGAGTCTACGCAGTGGATTCCAGACCAGCCAAGGCTCCATAGAGAGACCATGCATCAATTCCAAAAAATAAAAAGAAGAGGAAGAGGGGAAAGAAGAGGAAGAAGAAGAAGAGAAACAGAAAGCTCAACTAGATTTCTTCTTGTCTTCACTCTGAGACAAGGAGAGGGTTTGCTACTCAGTCTACTTCTGTGTCTCAAGTGGCTGGGAACCCGGTCCCCACACACCCTAGGCAAGCACTCCACCACAGAGCTACACCCCAGCCTGTGAGTCTGTGACAAGATTCATGTCTCTTAAGTGCGCAGCTGTGGTGCAGCCTTTCTGAGGCTGAGCCAGAGGTCTAGCTTAGGGCCTGGTGAGTCATCTCCCAAGAGTATAGGGTGCACAAGGCCACCTGTGGCAGCCCCTGCTTTTACTACCGCAGGTAAGCCTCACCTAGTGAGAGCCTTCAAGAGTTCAGTAAGAGAGAATGCCTAGCAAGTGTGAGGCCCAGGGTTGCAGCCCCAGCCTGGTTGCCCCCCACCCCCCGGCCCCCAATGCTACAATTACCAATCTGATTCTTCAGCAGTAACTCTTTCTGGCTCTGTCGGTTAGGAGGTGACAGGGCTCCGTGTGTGTGTGTGTGTGTGTGTGTGTGTGTGTGTGTGTGTGTGTATCCAGTGTTGGGGACGGAACCTAGGACCCCTTACAGGTAAGATCAAACTTTCTCTCATTGAGGAACAGCCCAGCCTCCTCCATCATCTTGAGAAGACACCACACAAGGAGCTGGCTCATTGCAGGAATGATTTATCTAAAGATAGGAAGTATCACAAGCTGTCCATCCGCTTCCAGCACACCAGTAGTGTTCCTGCTGTGATCTGAGTGTGAAGCATTGCCCACAGGTTCACCTGTTTGAACACTTGGTCCCCGCTGGTCATCCTGACTTTGGAGGCTGCACGACCTTTGGAGGATGCGGCATGGCGGTGGACCACTAGGGGTAGGATTTTGAAACTTATGATCCAACCTGTCTCCAGCAAATGCTCTGGTTCCCGGTCCGTCACACACGAGGGGCCTATGTCACACACTCCCGCTGTCACAGGCTCTGCTGTGCCTTCCCTACCATGGTGGACTATCCCCTCTTAAGCCACGATTCCAAATAAACCCTCCCTCCCTTTAGTTGCTTCTGCTGGGCATTCTGTCACAGTTCCGAGGAAACCGCTGCTCCTACGAGCTAGCTAGGATGCTCTCCTTCCAATTAAGCAATAATGACATGGAGAGCTGAAGACCTGGATGAGGGGAGGAAAAGGATAAGCATACAATGTTCACTCTACTGATGACAATGTCCTGGTCACCTCCCACCCCTAGTCCTCTTTCTGAGGGCGGAAGTCTTGCAAACCTCAAAGGTTCGGGTATCCTGAAGGACAGCTCTTTGCTAGCACACCTTGATGTACCAAGTCTGAGCCTTCCCCAACTGCTCAGCCCACAATTCATCCTCACTGCCCTCATGGTTGCTCAGTACCTTGGGGTACCTTAGCTGCTCCAGGCCCTCCTTAAAATTGAATGGGTGATGCCAGGCAATGGTAGTGCCTGCCTCTAATTCCAGCATTTGGGAAGCAGAAGCAAGCAGATCTTTAGGAGTTAGAGGCCACCCTGGTCTACAGAGCTAGTTCCAGGACAGCCAGAGTTACACAGAGAAACCCTGCCTCAAAAAGCCAAAACAACTGCAAAAGAGGACATTTTGGTTCATGGAACCCACATGGTGGATCATGAACACCTATAACCCTTGGTCCAAGGCATCTGATGTCCTCTTTTGGCCCCACAGACACCAGGCATGAACATGGTGCTCAAACAAATATGCAGGCAAAACACCCATACACATAAAACATACATTTAAGACAAATTTTAAATTCGTGTAATATTTCAAGAGATACTATTTTAGTTTCATTTTTCTTGCTGTAATGAAATACCCTGACAAATAAGCAACTTCAGGGATTTTGTTTCATCTCACAATCCCTGATTTTAGACCATTATTGTGGGGGAAGTCAAGGCAGGAACTTTAAACAGCTAGTCATATGTCACCCTCAGTCAAGAGCAGAGAGGAATGAACACACACACACCACACACACACACACACACACACACACACACACACACACACATTTGTGTTCCATTCCATTTCTCCACTCTTGGGTCAAGATCCTTTCTCTAGGGGGTGGTGCTACCCGTGGTGGGCTGTGTCTTTCCATCCCAATTAACTTATCAGTATCACACAGACAAGCCCACAGACTAACCCAACGTAGATCATTCCTTCTGGAGACTTTCTTCTTAGGCGATTCTAGGCCAAGTTGACAGTGAGAGCTGACCATCCATCCCAGCGGCCTCCACAGCCAAAGCAGTCTTGAAAATGAGTAAAGTTGTAGCTTCCCGTTCCTGACTTGAAAAACTGCAAAACAACATGAATCAAAACAAAAGGCTGTTGGCGTAAAGACGGTCATGACAGACCAGCACAATGAAACAGAGCTCAAGAGGAACCCACATATGTGGTTTTAGTGAGAAACATCCTCCGTAGGTCCTCCATAGACTCATGCATGTGACAGTGGAAAGGTTACAGGACCTTTAGGGGTGCAGACTTCTGGAAGAAGCACATCACTGCAGGTGAGCTTTGAAGGTTAGTATTCTTCTTGTGAATGAAATGTGATCAACCAGCTTCCTGCGCCTGCTGCCGTTTTCACTCTAGCCAGCCAAAATAATAAACTGTCTTTCTCGAGCTACAGCTGGTTAGGGCATTTTAACACAGCGACAGGAAAGCACCTGGCGAAGGGCTTTGCTGTGTGTTGTTGTTACTATTTTTAGCTGTCTTGCTCTAGACTAGGTTCTACTGACCCTCCCACCTCAGCCATCCAATGTTGGGAGTGTGAGCCATTACACCCTGGTACTAAACAATTTTTGATAAGAATGACAGGATCTCTCAGTGAAGAAGGGGCAGTCTTTTCAACAGACAAAGCAAAATTGGACCCTTAGACCATGGGCAAGTATTAACACAAAATGGATCAAAGGCGTAAACACAGCCTGGAGAGAAGGCTCCATGCCTAAAAACATTTTCTGCTCTTAGGAATAGAGTTCTGCTCCCAGCACCTACACCCGGTAGCTCAAAGTCACCGGCAGCTTAAGGTCTAGGGAATCTCATGATCTGACTTCCATGGACACCCACATTCACACAGCACACTCACAAACAAACAGACTCACACACACACATACATGTGAAGAAGAATATTTAAATAAATATTTCTTAAGGTGAAAATTGTCCTGGGGAGATGGCTCAGTAGGTAAAGGCTCTTTTGCTGCCAAGTCTCATGACCTGAGTTCAATCATGGTTCAGTCATGGTGGGAGGAGAAAACCAGCTCCCAGAAATTGTCTTGTGAGCGTCACTGTGTGCATGCAAAATAAATAAATAAATAAATAAATAAACAAATAAATAAATAAATAAATAAATAAATAAATAAATATTAATGGTAATTTTCACTTTCTGTATATTTTGCCACACAAACCTGGTCACAAGGAACCCAAATTTTTAAGTGCCCTTCAAAGGGACTTTACTCCACTTCCTTAGTGACCATGGGGACAGGCAGGAGACTGCCAACAGTCTGAGGACTGTCATTTCCACACTGGACCACAACCGCCTCTTATATTTATCCCGAAGCTGCCCTCCTATCTTTCATAGTCCAGCCATGGTCCTCTCCTGCTTCCCCAGAATGGGCGTCCAGCCCTCCCTGCTCCTACTCTTCACACTGGGGTGTCCATTCCCTCCTGCTTCAATCAGCTTGCTCTCTTGCCCTGAACTCTTTCCTCAAGGGACTCAAGCCTCTGCTGGAAAGGAAGCAGAAACTGACAGCAGGTTCTCAGCCCATCATCTGTAAGACAGGCTTCATTGTTTGTTGAGAGAGGTCTCCCCACGTCTCTCTCCTGGTGTTTGCAGTAAGTGTTGGCTAAGCAAAATCGTGGGGATGAAGCACGCTCTCGTGTAATTATTGGTGCCAGGGCTCCTACGAAGCATCAAGGTGTGTGGATTATGACAGCCATAATGGCTACTGCTATGTACTGAAGAGCAAGCGACTCGTGATTTTAGAACTGTTTGTCTTGAGCAGATAAAACTAGTTATAGCTGTACCTCAAAGTGACAAAAGAATGAAAGGACAGGCTAGAAACTTGGCTAGGGTGTCCAGGATAATGGAAATCCTTATTATTCTGTAACCCCATCATTTTAATAAGGTAACTGCTAGAACTATAGAGCCACTATGTAGACCAGGCTGACCTTGAGCTCACAGGGATCTGCCTACCTCTCCCCTGGGAGGTCTACTTTTTTGTGTGTTTTTGTTTTTTGTTTGTTTGTTTTTTGAGACAGAGTTTCTCTGTGTCCTGCACTCACTTTGTAGACGAGGCTGGCCTCTAACGCTGAGAGATCGGCCTGCCTCTGCCTCCCAGGGTACTGGGATTTAAGGCCTGCCCCACCACCCCCGAGGGAGGTCTGCTTCTAATGGTCTGAGATGTCTGGCAGAAAGTTCTCCAGCACAAAGGAGGACGCACAGTAGGCGCTCAGTAGTTACCGTGTTACTGTGACTACCTTCCTTCATAGGAACCTGACATGCCCCTATGCTCTCATTTACCCTCACCCCTTGAGATGCAGCTGCACCCTTCCCTACCACAAAACCTTCTTGTCCACTTCAGGTCCTGCTGACCTTCCCCATGGAGCATCAGAGAATTTAAGAAAAACCTCAAGGGCGGGAATGTAGCTCAGTTGGCAGAGTGCTTGCCTAGAGTGCACGAGGCCCTGGGTTCTGCCCCTTGCAGACAAGAAGATTGAGGTCAAGACCATTCTTTGCTAGGTTGAGAGTTTGAGGTCTGGCTGGGCTACATAAGGTATGGTCGCAAAGAAAAGAAGGGAGCTGGAGACATGGCTCAGTTCCTACAGAAGCTGCTCTTACAGGGTTCAATTCCCAGCACCCATGTGGCAGTCCACAACCACCTGTAACTCCAGTTCCAGGGGATCCGATGCTCCATGCCACCCTCTATGGGCACTGTGTGGACATGATGCACAGAACTACATCCAGCCAAACGCTAATACACAATTTTTTGTTTGTTTTTGGTTTGCTTGAAACAGGATTTCTCTATGGAGTCCTGGCTGTCCTGAAATTCCTGTAGACGAGGCTGGCCTCCGACTCAGAGATCTACCTTGCTTCTGCCTCCTGAGTGCTGGGATTAAAGGCTCGAGCCACCAAGCCCTGCTACAAGATTTTTTTAATCTCAAACAAAACAAAACAAAACAAAAAAAAACAAATGAAAAAGAAGACAAAGCAGCAGCAGCAGGAGAAGAAGGAGGAGGAGGAGGAGGAGGAAGAGGAGGAGGAGAAGGAAGGGGCAGGAAACACCTAATTCCATGGGGGTACATGGAGAAAAAAATAATTTAGCTAATTTATATCTCAGGAGAGGGCCAGGCCTATAAGACCTGCTTGGTAAGAGGAGCAACAATGAGCCACAGTGATTTGACAATGATAACAATGAGGATGAAGATAGGCTGTAGTTATTTCATGAGTCTGTGCTATATGTGTGGTGTTTTCTTATTTGTTGCTTTGTTTGTTTGCTTGTTTCATTTATGAGGATTGAACCCAGGGCATCATGAATGCTAAGCAAGCATTCTACCTCTGGGCTGAAATCGCAACCCTATATTTACTATTCATTCATTTGTTTATTTAGGGACAGGGTCTTACCCAGCTCAGGCTAACATCTCCAACTTGCTTTGTAGCTGAGGATGACCTTGAAATTCTGATCTTCTCCGAGGTTCTAGGCAAGCAAGCTTGCTACCCAGATGCTGAGATCAGGCTCTGGTTCTCATAATTACACAGAAAGCACTCTTACCTGCTGAGCCATCTCTCTACATCCTCATGTTCTTTATTACAAGTCTTTCTATGAGGCTAATAGCTGCCATCAATACAATATAGGGGGCTAGGGATGTGGCTTTGTTAGTAGAAGACTCACTTAGCCTGCAGAAAGTCCTGAGTTTGGGGTTCAATTCCAAACACCCACATGGCAGCTCACAAATATATATAACTGGTTTCAGGGCATCTGATGCTCTCTTCTGGCCTCTGTGGGCACCAGACACCCATGTAGCACACAGACATACATATATGTGGGGGGAAATACCCATGCACATAAAAAAATAATAAAAAAATAAAGTCCTGTGTTTTGATCCCCAGCCGGGGTCTACAGAGCAAGTTCCAGGACAGCCAGGGCTACACAGAGAAACTCTGTCTTGAAAAAAACCCAACAAAACAGTCACGGTGAACACCTATCATCCCAGGACATGAAGTTACCATCAAGATCTACACCATGCACCTGGTAACGGACAGACCTGTATCTGAATGCTCACCAAGCCTTCCTTCCGTATCAAACAAGGCTCTGGGGCAGGCTCCTGCCTGCCTGTCTGCAGCCACACCTAGACACCTGTCACCAGACAGGCCGAGCTCTCTCCCTGCCTGGCCTGGCCACTTGTGGTTCTCTGCACTTGGGACACTGTGCTGAGTGAGTGGCTGGTCTTTCCTCTGGTTTCTCTCTGGACAGAAGTCATGGTTGATGACTTCCAGCGCCACCCTCATCCTGTTTTTATTTTTGTCACTTGTTGTTTGTTTGTTTGTTTTTTAAAGACAGCGTCTCATGTCTCAGGCAAGCCTTGAACTTGATTTGTAGTTGCAAATGAACTTCTGCCTTTACTGCCTGAGTGCTGAGATGATGGGCATGTGTCTCCATGCCGTTTATGCAGTTGAAACCAGAGTTTTGTGCATGCTAGGTACACACTTTGTCTCAGCCACAACTTTCATTTTTTAAAATTATTTTTAATTATGATTATTATTATTTGAAACAGGGTCTTTTTATGTAACTCTGGCTGCTCTGGAACTTGCTATATAGACCAGTTGGGTCTCAAACTCACAGAAACCTGCCTGCTTCTGCTTCTGACTAGAGACAAGAGGGTCACTAGGACTTGCTGGCTTCCAGTCTATCTGAAAAAAAGCCAAATCCTACTTCAGAGAGAGACCCTGCCTCAAAACAATAAATGGAGAAGTACAGAGGAGGACACCCAACACAGTCGATAGGTGTGAGCGTACACTCACACAGATGCACACATATTATCTTAGTTACTGTTCTATTGCTGTGAAGGAACAGAATACTTATATTCTATTTTATAAGGAAACTAACAGAAGAAAGCATTTAACTGGGGACTTGCTTACCGCTTCAGAGAGTTAGTCCATTATCATCATGGCAGAGAGTGCGGCAGCAGGCATGGAGGCTTGGCGCTGAAGAAGTAGCTGAGAGCTGCATCCTGACCTACAGGAAGCAGGAAGAGAGAGATAGAGACAGAGACAGAGAGACAGAGACAGACTGGGCCTGGCATGGGATTTTGAAACCTCAAGGCCCACCCCCAGTGATATACCTCCTCCAACAAGGCCACACCTCCTACTCCTTCTAATCCTTCTCAAACAGATCCACTCCTTGGCGCCTAAGCGTTCAAACAGATGAGCCTTTGGGAGGCATTCTCATTCAGATCACTACATAGACCATACATACATATATACATTCATACATAGATTTTAAAAAAAATAGAAATGTAAGGAGCTGGGTAAGAGTGATTACCGCACGAGCATGCAGCCCTGAGCTTGGATCCCGAGCACCCACACAGAAAGCCGAGCTGGGTCCTGTGGGTAGAGAGGAGATAGAGAGGAAAGGCAGAGACAGGAGGGTCTCTGGGGCCCATCTAGCTGCCACTAGATGAAAAATAGCTCCCACGTCAGGGAGAAATCCTGACTCAAGGGTTATTGTTGGAGAACCACAGAGGGAGACACATGATGTCCTCTGGTCTCAGAATACACGTGGCATGTGCAACACACACACACACACAGAGAGAGAGAGAGAGAGAGAGAGAGAGAGAGATATGAAAGTGAGAAGTAGCAGCACATGCCTGCCATGCCAGTGCCCATGCTGGGGCAGGAGGATCATGAATTCATGGCCAGCCTGGGGCAGAGAGTGAGACCCTGTCTCATAAAATTACATCCTTACTCTTTTTTTTTTTTTATCTACACATAAACACATTTCCAGCAGCAGAGAGACCACCACACTTGTGCTTTGAGAAGCTCACTCTGGCTGTCAGGCCAAGAAGGAACATAGAGGGATTGAGAGATGGCTTAGCACATTAGAGCAGTGACTGCTCCTTCAGAGGACCGGGATTCAATTCCCAGCACCTACATGGCACCTCACAACTGTCTGTAATTCCAGTTCCAGGGGATCTGATGTCCTCAGACAGACAGACATGCAGGCAAAACACCAATGCACATAAAATAAAAGAAATTATATATGTGTATAATAACATATCTTATATATGTGTGTGTGTGTGTGTGTGTGAGTGTGTGTGTGTGTGTGTGTGTGTGTGTGTGTGTGTGTATGAACATTGAGGGAGATGGGTAGGAGCACGTAGCCAGGGAAGAGGCCACTGCAGAGTCCAGAGACAAGGAGCTGGCAGTGAAAGTGCAGGCAGATGTAAAGAAGGAAGGAGCCAAAGGCTGCAGCCAAAATGGCCATGGCCGAAGGCCTTGCTATACAGGGATTGTGGATGCATGGGAATGGGGTGATACCAGCTCCTGACACCGGCCCAGAAGAACAGCATGAAGAGAAATGACTCTAGGGTCTGAAGAACTGGGTTGCCTTCCCCGCTCTCTCCATCTCCATGTGGCTGCCTGCTATTGTCAGAAAGCTTCCTGAGGGCTTGGGTTGTGGCTCAGCTGGTAAAGCTCTTGCCCAGCCCACGCAAAGTCCTAGATTTGGTCTCCTGTTACAGCATAAACTAGGCACAGTGGTGGACACCTGTAGTTCCAGGACTCAGGAGGTGAAGGGAGAAGAATCAGAAGTCCAAGGTCATCCTTGGCTACATAGGGAGTTTGAGGCCAGCCTGTGCTACATGAGACTCTATGTTAAACAAAACAGAAAAGAGAGAGAGCTCTGTGAGAACTTCCAGCTGTAACTGGAGCTCTGTTGCACACCGCCTTGTCTGCCCAGAGCTGAGGAAATCATGGCATGAGAGATGGGCTGAGGCCAAGGGCCTGAATGGCAGTCATGCCTCTTGCATGACCGCTATCAAGCGAGCCAACTCCTGGTGCCCAACAGGCTCAGAACCAGACAGCTTGTGCCAGGGTGCGTGGGCTGGGGCAGTCAGCACAGAAGCTTCCTGCCGCAGGCACGTCAGGTCTGTACAGGTCTTCCGTCCCACCTCTGGAGACTGCTCCCACATCAGAGCACCCCCCCGCCTCCCCGGATCCCTACCATGGGCTCAATAGGCTTTTCCTCTGATTCTTTCAGAGGTGGGAGGCAGAGGGCAGAAGCTGTGATCCTCACACCAGACACAAACCCTGGGAAATTACTCACCCGGGAGGCAAAGTTTCAGAAATCCTGGCCAGGGACCCAAGCCCTATGGACAGTAAGAATGTCTATTCAGCAGGGGCTCTAGTGTTGGAGTGGGGGTGGGGACCTCTAAACTTGGGTAAAAAACTGGAGGTTGATCCATGGGCTGACTTACCCTTGACAAGGAATTTGTACCTCCCCTGATCAGTTTGGAACTCTGAAAGCCCTCAGTCTTACCAAATTGACCTTCTTTTTAAATTTATTTTATTTTTCTATTTTTACTTTTTTTTTTTTTTTTGACAGGGTCTTATGTATCATAGGCTGGCCCCAAAATTGCTATGTAGCCATGGGTGACCTAAGGATGACCTTGGAACTTCCTCCTGCTTTCACTTCCTGAATGCTTGGATTACGGGGATGAGCCATCATGTTCCGTTTATGAGAAGCTGAGGCTTCATACATGATAACATGCCATCTACCAGCTAAGCCACATCCTTAAGCCTTAAGACTGAGTTTACATGTACTTGGGGTCCTATCAGTGGCTTCCTGATTAATGGCCTCCATCTTGCCCCCCTGGAAAATGCCAATTGGTGTTGTGTTGGCCTCTGTTCTAATGCCTGCTCCCCAGCACCCCTTAGGAAATTTCCCAGTGTTGGCTTCTCGTGGGCTCCTCTGTCCCCAGGAAGCAGGATCTCATGACTAGTCTGCTCAAGTTCCCTTCTCCACTTTCTTCAGAAAGACAGAAACCTCTGTGCTCTGCACATTCAGCTTTCGTGGGCCTGGCTCACAGCCACGTGTGCTACAGTCACTGCCTGCCAGAGAGGAAATGGAATCAGGTGGCCTAGGTTCCAGCTGCTGGGTGGAGGGAGGCCAGGAAGAATGGTGACCCACGGAGAGGAGGAGGCCCTCAGAAAACAAGAGATCTTCAGGAAGGAGTCCCCAGAACCTGCAGTTGTTGGGGGACAGACAGGTAGTGTTCCTTGGAGTCTGAGGGGACAGCATTCTCATGACAGAGCTTGATTTTGGCTGAGCCTTGCAAGGTCAGGCTAGCCAGGACCTGAGAGAACCTCTCACACATTGAGAACCTCCCCCAAGGACTGAGACCTTGGGTCTCGGTCTCACTTTGGCCCCTTGCCAAAGCCGTGTGGGTCCCCCACCTTGTTTCAGAATGCTAAGTTTCCACCTCTGTAAAAAGCATGTCATGATTCCAAGAGTGCCAATGGAGTCCGTTTTATTCCCAAATATCTCTGTTCTCTACTTGTCACTCTCTCCAAAGCTCCCCTTCTTCCGTAAGAACAGCAACTCTGTCACTCAGAAGGTAGCTGTGGGTCTGGAGCTGGAGAGATGAAGGCTCAGCAGTAAAGAGCACCAGCTGCCCTTGTAAAGGACCTGGGTTCAGTTCTCAGCACCCACATGGCGCCTCACAACCACCCAGAACTGTGACACCTTCTTCTGACCTCCACAGGCCTGTGGGTGGTGTCTCCTCGAAAGCAAAATCCACGTAAGGAAACCTTTTTAAATTTACTTTACATATCCTACTGGTATTTATTATTGTTAGAATTTTAAAAATAAATACATAAAAGAAGGCAGCGGAGGCTCCAGCATGCTGCCTATCTCTCAGGCCTCCAGATCTTTCCATAGGAGCCTTACACACAGGGACCTCCAGACAGTTTCTTCACCATGTTATTCCCACGCTATTTCCAGGTGGTTCCATTTCGCTGGTCCCTAAAGACATCAACACAAAAGCTCCTTTGCTAACACGAGGCTGAGCTGTCACAGGTCCGAGCAGTGCCACTCAGGGGCACTGCCGCTAAGCCATGCCATCCTGTATTTCATGTGACACCTGTTCCCTCTCCCTGCACACCAGACCTGAGATTGACCCAGAAGAAGGGTGTAGACAGAAAGGAGGGCTAGCCAGTTCGTGCCTGACCACTAAGAATCTCACTAGTAGGTTTGCCATGTGCATGGCCACTAAGGATGTCACTGGCCAGTGGCATTTATGCAGAAATGGTCTGAGGCTCAGCTCCATAAAACTTCTCAAGGAGGGAACTCCCTCCAAGTCCAAGGGAGACAAAGAGGGATTACACAGGTCTGTAGGCTTTAATGAGATAGAGACAGGCTGACTAGAGGCTGAAGGCCTCTCACGTTTAAGGGAAATAGACTGTTGGGTTTCCTATCAGACCCAGAAGCCAGGAGCTGGTAATAAATCAAGAACAGAAAAGTGATGTTAGTACTTCAAACGAAATTTCCAAGCCCGGGAAACAATTGAGCATTAAAATCCATCGAAGGGAAAAAAAAATCTATTAAAACTTCAAGAGAAATGCTTTGCTATAAATTAGGTTTCTCTGCCAACTGGGATAATTCAATAATTTCCCCTTGACATTCTCAAGATTGCTCTTTGGGGGGGGGGGGATTATGATTCGTTGAAGTCGGGAGCAATTTGTCTCCGAAGACAAAGGTGGTGCGTGCCTGTAACCCCAGTGCAAGGAAGCTGGCGGAAGCCGGGGCAACAGCTCAGGTGGTAGGCTCACCCAGCAGGCACAGAACCTGGGGTTCGGTCCCCAGCGTAAGCCAGGCATATGCCTTAAGTCCTGTCACTGAGGAGACGGAAGCCAGGGATCAGAAGTTCAAGGTCGTTCGAGTTCATTGATGAGTTTGAAGCCAGGCTGAGGTACATGAAACTCTGTGCAAAATAACAATAAAATAATAATAATAGATGGTGATGATAGATAGACAGACTGACTGACAGACAGTTAGAGATAGATAGATAGATAGATAGATAGATAGATAGATAGATAGATAGATAGATAGATAGA